>NC_091320.1:14922897-15030397 GCF_038502225.1 Cherax quadricarinatus
TTTAATTGAATATATTGATTTCTTAACTGCCCATCCCCTCTTTTGATACGCCTATATATGCCTCTCTTTTGACCAATGAGATGTTTTAATCTATTGTTCATCCATTTGGGATCATTTTTGTTAGATCTAATTTCCCTACTCGGAACAAAAGTTGTCTGGGCAGCTGGAACTATGCTCTGAAAAACGTCATACTGGCAACCAAGATCACCTACCTGACCTGTAGTCAGGTTATCCCAATTTAGCCCACCCAGGTAATTTTTCACTCCCATAAAATTGGCCAAGCGAAAGTCTGGGACGGAAATTTGTTTGCAGTTGTCTGGGTAATTCCATAATATATTGAAACTAAGTAATTTGTGATCACTTTCCCCAAGCTCATCATTAACCTCAAGATTATTATTTAGTGATTGTTTGTTGGCAAAAACCAAGTCAAGCAGATTGTTTCCTCTAGTTGGTTCTGTCACAACCTGTTCTAAAAAGCAATCCTGAACCGCATCAAGAAAGTCACTAGACTCAAGATTTCCTGTCATATTGTTCCAATCAATTTATCTAAAGTTAAAATCTCCCATTAACACAACATTTTCATATCTAGATGCCTTATGAATTTCGTCCCATAACAGTTTACTGCACTCCCTATCAAGGTTTGGGAGCCTATAAATCACACCTAAAATTAATTTGTCACGACACTCGAGAAACTGTAGCCAAACAGATTCTGTGATCGATGTTTCTAATCTGATATCATGTCTAAAATAACAATTTAAATTATCTCTGACATACATCGCCACTCCACCACCCTTCCTGTTGACCCTATCAGTGTGGAATAGTTTATAACCCTGTATGTTACATTCAGAAGGCATTTATCTATCTTTCAGGTTGAACCAGGTCTCTGTTATACCAATAATATCTATATTACCTGCACTTACAAGTAATCTTAGCTTATCTATCTTATTTCTTAGACTCTTACTATTTGTATAGTAAACCTTAAGGGAGCTAGTCACTCGTTGCCCTCTACTATCTCTCTTTGTTTGTTGATCAATTGATTTGCCTTTACTAGCAACTTTATTTTGAATATTGTCTTTTAAACATATCCCTGAGGTATCCCGGTAATATCTGCTGTTTTCAATCCTAATACTGCAGCCTGAATGTTTCCCACAAACACTCATACCTCTATAATCTATCAGTTTAAGTTCCTTGACAAGTCATCAGTTACCCCCTCAATCGAACTGGCTAATGCAACCACTCCAGCCCCAGGGAGATTAACCCCATCCTCTGCATACATAACACATTTGCCATGGAATATGTCCCAGTTATCAATGAATGGGATTGCAAGTTCCTTCAGTACCTGTCTAGCCAGCAATTTATACCAATTGCCCTATACATCCATTCATTGCCCACTCCCTTTGACTGGGATCCCTCCCTTAGACCTAACTACTTCTATGGTTGACCTATACTTATCCAGCAGCTCCTGTCTCCTGCCATTCCCAATGTCATTACCCCTAACACTAAGACAGATAATGGGCTTGTTCCCATTACCTGCCGTAATATTATCCAACCTGCTGACTATGTCACCAACACCAGCTCCTGGAAGGCACACCCTGTCTGACCTTTCTATCTCTGTTACAAAAAGCACAGTCCATATACCTTTCCTGAGAATGTCCTACAATTAAAACATTCTTACCTTGATTAGCAGGGGAATCAGTTGGTACCTTCAACCTCACTAACCACTGAAGTACATTCGTCCTGGAGAACAGAGAATAGATTTCCTACATTCACATCTTCTCTGTTAACCCTCCTTATCTTCCTTCTTCCTGAACTGTGAACCACTTGCCACTTAAAGCGGCTGCCACTCTCACTGCTGGTGACCAGTTCCTCCTTATCAGCTAAATCCTTCTCACACTCACTCCCAAACTCATCTAGGCAAAGCTTCAGCTTCCTATTTTCCTCCTGAAGATGTAGAACCTCCTTCTTCAACACCTGAACCTGAGATTCTAAAACACTACAACAAGCCATGGTGCTTGGTAACAGCCCACGCTAACTCCCAGAGAGTTTAGGACAGGTATGTATATGATCTGTTCTCTAAGCTCAATGCTAAAAAATGAGATCTCACGTCTCACGGAGGAAAATAATTTTGTTAATGTATTTCGAGAGTTGTAACAAATGTGAAATGTTTGGGAAATGTAAAGTGAACATGTTAGCAGTAACAAAGAGAAAGTTGTTAGCAGAAATAAAAGGGGAGTGGTTTTCAGTTAAGAGAAAAATAAGATCAGGGAGGGTACCAGAAGCAGGCTTGCTGCACTCCAGGACGAAATGTACAGTGGTCGCCCAGGATAAAGATATTAACCATTGTCTGCATTTGTCTCTACTGATAAAGGTAAGAATATGCTCATTGTCCTTGACTCACAGATTATATACATGGATCGTAACATCTGTAACAGGGATAGGAAGGTGAGACAGAGGGTGCGTTTCCCTGGAGCTGGGCTTAGTGATCGATTAAATATGCGAGGTTGGGAACAAGACCATTATCTGCCTCAGCATTGGAGGAAACAGTACTAGAAAGGGCAGGAGACAAAAGCTGTTCGTCAAGGTATATGGCAGCTATAAATTTAATTAGGTCCATGGGAGGCATATCGATCACATAGAGCATTTCGGTTAAGACTGGACGATGAATAGATGTCTAGAGCAAATTATTTAAATTTCTTGCTAAACAAGTATTGAAAGGAACTTACAATCCCATTAACAACTGGGATAATTTCTATGGCATACATGATGTATTTGAAAGGAACAGAGTACATCTCTCCCGAGCGAAGGTCATAACGTGAGCCAGGTTGGTTGAGGAGGTCGTTGCTCAGTTGTAAAAGACTTTAAACAAAAACAAAAATAGAGGAATCGGTGTGTATGGGAAACAAAAAAGGTTGCAGCACTAGAAATGGAAGAAGTAAAAAAAATATCGAAACACTTTAGGAAATCGTTGAAAAACACGGTTGTTACAACATATACTTATTAATAAAAACATAAGAATTGACCAATAAAGAGAGAGAGTGAAGAGAGATGAGTGAATAATTATCTTAGGGTCTACTATACTAACAGCAGGAGCACTAGATGTAAGATAGAAGAACTATGGTTAATTACATGTGCAGGAAGCATAGATATTAAAATGCAATAATTGAGACCTGGTTCAGTTTGAAAAACATAGATATGCCTGGGAATGCCAAATACACTGATGTAAATTTTCCACAGTCAGACTCAACAGAAGAGGAGGAGCAACAAAGTCAAAGGACACAAGTGCAACTAATGTGACATTTTGTTGTGGCAACGTTTCGTTCTCCGTGAGCTTTGTCAAGCTTGACAAAGCTCCTGGAGAGCGAAACATTGCCACACTAAAATGTCACATTAGTTGCACTTGTGTCCTTTCACTTTACATATTGTCGGTAATTCTACCAACATTATTACAGCAACAAAGTCGAGTGAAACAAACTACTTGCAAATAGTGCCAATGAAGTGAGAACCTTGCAGCCTTAATGACCCTCGTTTGTTGATAATGACCCTCGTGTGTTAATAAGCTTGAAGGCCAACTAACCAACTAACCAACCAACTTGTATCAACAATTCACAAATGAAAAGAAATGCGTTATGATGGCATTCATTCATTCATTAGCGATTCGCCGGTACTTCCGGCCCGGGTCTTCTCCACATGGTGACCCGGCTCCGCCATTATGATGGCGTATGTTTACTGGTACATGGTGTGGAGCGCTTGTGAATCAGATTTGTTTAACGTTTATTGACTCTGAGTGGGCCATTAAAGGTCTAATTATCTCAACATTAACAACATTGGAAATAATGGCAGAATTACCGACAATATATTAGATAAAAGGACACAGATACAACTAATGTGACATTTTATTGTGTCAACGTTTCGCTCTCCAGGAACTTTGCCAACGACTCGACAAAGCTCCTGGAGAGCGAAACGTTGACGCAATAAAATGTTGCGTTAGCCGCATCTTTGTCCTTTTACCTAACATTAGTAGAATAATCCCTCAAATAATTAACTTATTCATATACAGTTACACACACTGTAAACCTGGTGTTCAACGTGACTGTCATTACGCTTAAAGAGGTTCATTGTCACGTGAATTTGTAACCAGGATTCAGGTTAGCAAGAAACTTGTTCTATGTTTCTCAAATTACACTTATCTCTGTTTGACAGAGACCAGTGACATGTTTATAGTATTTTTTGTGTGTGTTCCTATTATGAAGGAGGTGGTGAAAGTGGCAGTGTATGTGCCCAGAGTGTTGGTTCTACTTCAGAGATGACCAGTATCTTCATTAATATTACAGTGGAGGTGGCAACAATGTCTCACATACCAACAACCACCTTTCTCCATTCTGACCCGCCTCTCTCTCTCTCACACACACACACAGATATGTTGTGCGTACCACTTACCACAATCTTCAACACATCCCTGGAAACTGGGCAACTACCTGAGGTATGGAAGACGGCAAATGTAGTTCCCATTTTCAAAAAAGGAGACAGAAAAGAGGCACTAAACTATAGACCTGTGTCATTGACGTGTATAGTATGCAAAATTATGGAGAAGATTATCAGGAGGAGAGTGGTGGAGCACCTGGAACGGAACAGGAGTATAAATGCCAACCAGCACGGATTCACGGAAGGCAAATCCTGTGTCACAAACCTTCTGGAGTTTTATGATAAAATAACAGAAGTAAGACAAGAGAGAGAGGGGTGGGTTGATTGCATCTTCTTGGACTGCAAGAAGGCCTTTGACACAGTTCCTCACAAGAGATTAGTGCAGAAGCTAGAGCATCAGGCGCATATAACAGGAAGGGCACTGCAATGGATCAGAGAATACCTGACAGGGAGGCAACAACGAGTCATGGTACGTAATGTATCACAGTGGGCACCTGTGACGAGCGGGGTCCCACAGGGGTCGGTCCTAGGACCAGTGCTATTTTTGGTATATGTGAACGACATGACGGAAGGGTTAGACTCAGAAGTGTCCCTGTTTGCAGATGATGTGAAGTTAATGAGGAGAATTAAATCTGATGAGGACCAGGCAGGACTTCAAAGAGACCTGGACAGACTGGACACCTGGTCCAGCAAATGGCTTCTCGAATTTAATCCTGCCAAATGCAAAGTCATGAAGATAGGGGAAGGGCACAGAAGACCACAGACAGAGTATAGGCTAGGTGGCCAAAGACTGCAAACCTCACTCAAGGAGAAAGATCTTGGGGTGAGTATAACACCGAGCATGTCTCCGGAAGCACACATCAATCAGATAACTGCTGCAGCATATGGGCGCCTGGCAAACCTGAGAACAGCATTCCGACACCTTAGTAAGGAATCATTCAAGACACTGTACACCGTGTATGTCAGGCCCATACTGGAGTATGCAGCACCTGTTTGGAACCCGCACTTGATAAAGCACGTCAAGAAACTAGAGAAAGTACAAAGGTTTGCAACAAGGTTAGTTCCAGAGCTAAGGGGAATGTCCTATGAAGAAAGATTAAGGGAAATCGGCCTGACGACACTGGAGGACAGGAGGGTCAGGGGAGACATGATAACGACATATAAAATACTGCGTGGAATAGACAAGGTGGACAAGGACAGGATGTTCCAGGGAGGGGACACAGAAACAAGAGGCCACAATTGGAAGTTGAAGACACAAATGAGTCAGAGAGATAGTAGGAAGTATTTCTTCAGTCATAGAGTTGTAAGGCAGTGGAATAGCCTAGAAAATGACGTAGTGGAGGCAGGAACCATACACAGTTTTAAGACGAGGTTTGATAAAGCTCATGGAGCGGGGAGAGAGAGGGTCTAGTAGCAACCGGTGAAGAGGCAGGGCCAGGAGCTAGGACTCGACCCCTGCAACCACAAATAGGTGAGTACAAATAGGTGAGTACACACACACACACACACACACACACACACACACACACACACACACACACACACACACACAGGAGATTGAGAAAATCATCATGGAAATAGGTGAAGAGATGGACGAGATTGTAAATTTTCAGAGAATAGGGGGGTACTCGAAGGGGAGAAACCGACCAATCAAGCTGATTCTCAGGACGGAAACAGTGCGGAACAGGATCCTCCAAGAGAAACCACGATTGAAATACTCGGAAGAGTACAAGAGGGTGTTCCTAGACAGAGACAGAACAAAATCAGAACGACAGCAGCTGAGGGAGAGGACAAAAAAGTGAAAGGAGCTAGGAAAAGAGACAAGGAGGGAACCAGCAGAGGTCAGTCAGAGCAGGACAGAACAGCAAGGGCAAGCACACACACAACTATTCTCAGAACCATACAACCTATCACACCATCCCAACACACACTACAATCCATACCCACAGCCTCCACCCAACACCGAGCTATAGAATCCCACAGTATGCCACCAGGTCTCCCACCCTCACAGGCCCCCCAAACCACAGTGTTGGAAAGGAAACTGAAGGTATGGTACACAAACGCTGATGGAATAACAAATAAGTGGGAGGAGTGGCATGAAAGAGTCAAAGAAGCATCACCGGACATCATAGCTCTCACAGAAACCAAGCTTACAGGTATGATAACAGATGCCATCTTTCCAACGGGATACCAAATCCTGAGGAAAGACAGAGGGAACAGGGGGGGGTGGAGGAGTGGCGTTGCTGATCAAAAATCGCTGGAATTTTGATGAGCTGGAGAGAGGAGATAGCGGAGAAGAAAGTGATTACATAGTGGGAACACTTCACTCTGGAGGTCCCAAGGTGGTAATAGCAGTGATGTATAACCCAACACAGAACAGCAGGAGGCCAAGGCAAGAGTACGACGAGAGCAATAGAGCGATGGTTGACACACTGGCTAGAGTGGCCAGAAGAGCTCATGCATGCAGGGCAAAGCTCCTGATCATGGGTGACTTTAACCACAAGGAGATCGATTGGGAGAACTTGGACCCACATGGGGGCCAAGATACATGGAGGGCTAAGATGATGGAGGTGGTACTGGAGAACTTCATGTACCAACACGTAAGGGACACTACAAGAGAGAGAGGAGAGGATGAACCAGCAAGGCTGGACTTAGTATTCACCTTCAGTAGTGCAGATATCGAGGACATCACATATGAAAGACCCCTTGGGGCCAGTGACCATGTGGTTTTAAGCTTCGAATACACAGTAGAGCTACAAGTGGAGGGAGAAGCAGGAAGGCCAGGACGAATGAAGCCAAACTACAAGAAAGGGGACTACACAGGAATGAGGAACTACCTGAACGGGGTTCAGTGGGACAGAGAACTGGCAGGGAAGCCAGTTAATGAGATGATGGAATATGTAGCAACAAAATGCAAGGAGGCTGAGGAGAGGTTTGTACCCAAGGGTAACAGGATTAATGAAAAAGCCAGGATGAGCCCATGGTTTACCCAAAGGTGCAGGGAGGCAAAAACCAAGTGTGCTAGGGAATGGAAGAAATATAGAAGGCAAAGGACCCAGGAGAATAAGGAGAACAGTCGTAGAGCCAGAAACGAATATGCACAGATAAGAAGGGAGGCCCAAAGACAATATGAAAATGACATAGCAGCGAAAGCCAAATCTGACCCGAAACTGTTGTACAGCCACATCAGGAGGAAAACAACAGTCAAGGACCAGGTAATCAGGCTAAGGAAGGAAGGAGGAGAGACAACAAGAAATGACCGTGAAGTATGTGAAGAACTCAACAAGAGATTCAAAGAAGTGTTCACAGAGGAGACAGAAGGGACTCCAGAAAGACGGAGAGGTGGGGCACACCACCAAGTGCTGGACACAGTGCACACAACCGAGGAAGAAGTGAAGAGGCTTCTGAGTGAGCTAGATACCTCAAAGGCAATGGGGCCAGATAACATCTCCCCATGGGTATTGAGAGAGGGAGCAGAGGCGCTATGTGTACCCCTAACAACAATATTCAATACATCTATCGAAACAGGGAGATTGCCTGAGGCATGGAAGACAGCAAATGTAGTCCCAATCTTTAAAAAAGGAGACAGACATGAAGCATTAAACTACAGACCAGTGTCACTGACATGTATAGTATGCAAAATCATGGAGAAGATTATCAGAAGAGTGGTGGAACACCTAGAAAGGAATGATCTCATCAACAGCAGCCAGCATGGTTTCAGGGACGGGAAATCCTGTGTCACAAACCTACTGGAGTTCTATGACATGGTGACAGCAGTAAGACAAGAGAGAGAGGGGTGGGTGGATTGCATTTTCTTGGACTGCAAGAAGGCGTTTGACACAGTTCCACACAAGAGATTGGTGCAAAAACTGGAGGACCAAGCAGGGATAACAGGGAAGGCACTACAATGGATCAGGGAATACTTGTCAGGAAGACAGCAGCGAGTCATGGTACGTGGCGAGGTGTCAGAGTGGGCACCCGTGACCAGCGGGGTCCCGCAGGGGTCAGTCCTAGGACCAGTGCTGTTTCTGGTATTTGTGAACGACATGACGGAAGGAATAGACTCTGAGGTGTCCCTGTTTGCAGATGACGTGAAGTTAATGAGAAGAATACACTCGATCGAAGACCAGGCAGAACTACAAAGGGATCTGGACAGGCTGCAGACCTGGTCCAGCAATTGGCTCCTAGAGTTCAATCCCACCAAGTGCAAAGTCATGAAGATTGGGGAAGGGCAAAGAAGGCCGCAGACGGAGTACAGTCTAGGGGGTCAGAGACTACAAACCTCACTCAAGGAAAAAGATCTTGGGGTGAGTATAACACCAGGCACATCTCCTGAAGCGCACATCAACCAAATAACTGCTGCAGCATATGGGCGCCTAGCAAACCTCAGAACAGCATTCCGACATCTTAATAAGGAATCATTCAGGACCCTGTACACCGTGTATGTTAGGCCCATATTGGAGTATGCGGCACCAGTTTGGAACCCACACCTAGCCAAGCACGTGAAGAAACTAGAGAAAGTGCAAAGGTTTGCAACAAGACTAGTCCCAGAGCTAAGAGGTATGTCCTACGAGGAGAGGTTAAGGGAAATCAACCTGACGACACTGGAGGACAGGAGAGATAGGGGGGACATGATAACGACATACAAAATACTGAGAGGAATTGACAAGGTGGACAAAGACAGGATGTTCCAGAGATTGGACACAGTAACAAGGGGACACAGTTGGAAGCTGAAGACACAGATGAATCACAGGGATGTTAGGAAGTATTTCTTCAGCCACAGAGTAGTCAGTAAGTGGAATAGTTTGGGAAGCGATGTAGTGGAGGCAGGATCCATACATAGCTTTAAGCAGAGGTATGATAAAGCTCACGGCTCAGGGAGAGTGACCTAGTAGCGATCAGTGAAGAGGCGGGGCCAGGAGCTCGGACTCGACCCCCGCAACCTCAACTAGGTGAGTACAACTAGGTGAGTACAGGGCAACTACCCGAGGCATGGAAGATATCAAATGTAGTTCCCATTTTTAAAAAAGGAGACAGAAAAGAGGCACTAAACTACAGACCTGTGTCACTGACGTGTATAGTATGCGAAGTCATGGAGAAGATTATCAAGAGGAGAGTGGTGGAACACCTGGAACGGAACAAGATTATAAACGACTACCAGCATGGATTCATGGAAGGCAAATCCTGTATCACAAAACGTCTGGAGTTTTATGACAAATTTACAGAAGTAAGACACGAGAGAGAGGGGTGGGTTTATTGCATTTTCTTGGACTGCAAGAAGGCCTTCGACACAGTTCCTCACAAGCGATTAGTGCAGAAGAAAAAGGCGCGTATAACGGGAAGGGCACAGCAATGGATCAGAGAATACTTGACAGGGAGGCAACAACGATTCATGGTACGTGATGAGGTATCACAGTGGGCACCTGTGACGAGCTAGGTCCCACATGGTTCCGTCATAGGACCAGTGCTATTTTTTGGTATATGTGAATGCCATGATGGAAGTGATAGACTCAGAAGTGTCCCTGTTCGCAGATGATGTGAAGTTAATGAGGAGAATTAAATAAGACGAGGACCAGGCAGGACTTCAAAGAGACCTGGACAGGCTGGACACCTAATCCAGCAACTGGCTTCTCGAATTTAACCCTGCCAAATGCAAAGTCATGAAGATCGGAGAAAGGCAAAGAAGACCGCAGACAGAGTATAGGCTAGGTGGTCAAAGGCTGCAAACCTTGCTCAAGGAGAAAGATCTTGGGGTGAATGTAACACCGAGCATGTCTCCGGAAGCACACATCAACCAAACAACTGCTGCAGCATATGGGCGCCTGGTAAACCTGAGATTAGCGTTCTGATAACCTAAGTAAGGAATCTTTCAAGACACTGTACACCGGGTACGTCAGGTCCATACTGGAGTATGCAGCACCAGTTTGGAACCCGCACCGGGTCAAGCACGTTAAGAAATTAGAGAAAGTGCAAAGGTTTGCGACAAGGGTAGTTCCAGAGCTAAGGGGAATGTCCTACGAAGAAAGGTTAAGGGAACTCGGCCTGACGACACTGGAGGACAGGAGGGTCAGGGGAGACATGATAACGACATACAAAATACTGCATGGGATAGATAAGGTGAACAGTGACAGGATGTTACAGAGATGGGACACAGAAACAAGGAGTCACAATTGGTAGTTGAAGACTCGGATGAGACAAAGGGATGTTAGGAAGTATTTCTTCAGCCACAGCGTTGTCAGGAAGTGGAATAGTCTGGTAAGTGATGTAGTGGACGCAGGAACTATACATAGTTTTAAGACGAGCGCAAACCGTTGGGGGTCTTAGGCGCTGTTGCCACATTGGCAGCGGTAGGCCTGAAGAAGTGACGTCACGACAAGTTGTGCGCCATTATACATATAAAGTGAAGTGTATATAATGTGAAGTGTATACTATCATCAGTGAAGAGTGACATCGCATGAGGAAGCGGGATGTATGAGAATATATGGTTATAAACATCACGGGTGAAGGATCTCCAAAATAGGGATTTAAGGCCTACGTATGACGACTCCGTCATCAGCAGCTGGCAACCTGTCACCGCACCATTGAGCGCAAGTTTATTCGCCTATTTGTGGTTTGCATGTTGACGGCCCTGGCTGGCCTTGCATACTGTATGATACTGGTCACTCACTCCTGCAAGCTATTACCAGAATTTGAATAGAAATAGCATAGACATAGTGAATATAGTGTTGACGAGTGTGAGAAGGTAGGTGGGACAAGCTTTTAAGGGCAACATTGTAAGATGGTGCGAGGGTCGGTCAAGTCCCAGGAGGGTTGTGTCAGGTCACAAGAAGTTGCGGCCAGTCATTACACTGCACAAGACACTCACACATTCACACACACTCACACACGCACACACATGCACACACACACACAGGCAGTGTTACTACCTGTAGTTATTAGCAGTAAGAATACTTAGGAAGCTAGGAAGTCCTCTCTCAATGAGAACAAGGAAAATGATAATAACCAGCAACAATTAATACGTAAATCCAGAAAGGGCAATAAGTGGAGAGAGTAGCATAATTGGGAAAGATAAATGAGACTAAATTTGTGCCTACATGACGGATCTTTCAACCACACCACCTACCCCCCCCCCTAACCCTCCCTCCCTCACACACAAGCACACACACACAGGGGTAGACACTCACACACTCACACACACACACACACACACACAAACACACACACACATACATAAACACAAACACACACACACAAACACACACACACACACACACACACACACACACACACCACACACACACCACACACACACACACCACACACACACACCACACACACACCACACACACACACACCACACACACACACACACACCCCACACACACCACACACACACACACACACACACACACATGCACATACACACATGCACACCCACACACACCCTCCACCACTTGACACAAACACTTGACACAAACACGTACCCCCCTCCCCTAACCCCCCCTCCCCTAACCCCCCTCCCCCTTCCCTAACCACCTCACCTTAGCCACCTACCCCTCCCCCAAACCACCTAACCCCTCCCCAAACCGTCTAACCCCCCCAACTACCTCCCTCCCTCCAATAACCATCCTCCCCCTCCCCCGTAACCATCCATCCCCTCTCTCCCTCAAACCATCTAACCCCCTCCCCCAACTATCTCCACCCCTCCAATAACCATCCTCCCCCTCCCCCACAACCATCCATCCCCTCTCCTCCTAACCATCTATTCCCCTCCCCCTAACCACCCGTCCCCCCTTCTGTGGAGCAACGGGGGAACCTAGAGCCAGGATGAGGACAAGGGGCTCCAAGGACGAATCTGGGAGGGAGGAATGGGAGGTAGAGCTCAAAAAAAGGGAGGAAGACTGGGGAAGGAGACTAGATGAGCTGGAAAGGAAGATGGAAGAGAGGTTAGCAGCAGAATGCAGAAGGTGGAAGCAACAGGCCACAGCAGCAGAAATCAAGATAGAGAGATTAGAAGAGGAGCTGAAACAGCACAGAGACAAAGATATTACAGAAGTAGCATCGGCAATGGCTACATCAAACACAGACAACAGGTCAGAAGGAAGCATGGAAACTAAACTGTATGCAGAGGTCCTGTCAAACCCACATGGGGCCAAAACAAAGGCAGGGAGCACACTAGGACACAATGAGAGGTTGGAAGACATTGAAGGAACTAGGACATGTGCAAGGACCTTACCAGATACCTGTGGGGGCCAGGAACAGGTGAGCAGGAAGGACAAACCAAGAAGCATAGGGCCCATAACTAGGGAAGGGACTGAAGGAAGGAACACTCCACGGGAAGAAACTAAAACACAGAGGATGCAATGGGAGTCACAGTGGGAGGTGGAAAGGGAGAGATCCGTGTTTGTCTATGGGCTAGACGAAGCTAAAGGGGAAACTTATGATGAAAGAAAGCAGGAGGAGAAAAAAGCAATTGAAGATATCATGAAGGTGATAGGCGGGGGGGACATGACCCAGGTGGCAAATTTTCGGAGAATTGGGTGGTTCACAAAGAAAAGGAATCGGCCTCTCAAAGTAATTTTCAAGGCAGAATCAACCCGAACCATGATCCTGCAGGAGAAAGCACGGCTGAGAGGCAAGCAGGAGTTCCGGAGTGTGTACCTCGATCGAGACAGAACACAGGACGAAAGGAAGACAATGAAAGAGAGAGTTCAAAAACGAAAGGAGAAATGGGAGGAAATGAAAAAGGAGAGCAGAATAATCCAGGATCAAATGGAAGGACAAGCACACCCCCCAGAAACACCTGCAGAAGTACTCCAGCCACGACACCCCCAAGGCAACTGAACAATCCATACCAACCATCACACACCGATCCCTCTGTTTCCACCCCCAGCACCACAGTTACAGTATTAGAACAGAAGTTGAAGGTTTGGTACACAAATGCAGATGGATTAACGAATAAACATGAGGAATGGCAAGAAAGAATCAATGAGAAGTCCCCAGACATCATAGCAGTTACAGAAACAAAACTCACGGAGACAATAACAGATGCAATCTTCCCACCAGGATACCAGATCATGAGGAAAGATAGAAGGGGCAGGGGGGGAGGTGGGGTTGCTCTGCTCGTAAAAAACAGATGGAAATTCGAGAAAATGGAAGGCATAGATGAGACGGGAGAAAGAGACTACATAGCAGGTACACTTCAGTCTGGGGAACACAAAGTGGTCATTGCAGTGATGTATAATCCACCACAGAACTGCAGGAGGCCAAGAGAGGAATATGAAGAGAGCAACAGAGCAATGGTGGACACACTTGCTGAGGTGGCAAGAAGAGCTCATTCCAGCAGAGCAAAGTTGCTGGTTATGGGGGATTTCAACCACAGGGAGATCGACTGGGAAAACCTGGAGCCACATGGGGGTCCCGAAACATGGAGAGCCAGGATGTTGGACATGGTGCTGGAAAACCTCATGCACCAACATGTTAAGGACACTACCAGAGTGAGAGGGGAGGATGAACCAGCAAGATTGGACCTTATGTTCACCCTGGGCAGCTCAGACATTGAGGACATCAAGTATGAGAGTCCCCTAGGAGCTAGCGACCACGTGGTTCTGTGCTTTGAATACATATAGAGCTGCAAGTGGAGAGAATAACAGGAGTTGAATGGGAAAAGCCTGACTATAAAAGAGGGGACTACATAGGGTTGAAGAACTTCCTGCGGGAGGTCCAGTGGGACAGAGAACTGGCAGGAAAGCCAGTAAATGAAATGATGGAATATGTAACAACAAAATGCAAGGAGGCAGTGGAAAAGTTTATTCCCAAGGGCAACAGTAACAACGGGAAGACCAGAACGAGCCCCTGGTTTACCCGACGGTGTAAGGAGGCAAAAACAAAGTGTAATAGAGAATGGAAAAAGTACAGAAGGCAGAGAACACACGAAAATAGGGAGATCAGTCGCAGAGCCAGGAATGAGTATGCACAGGTAAGGAGGGAGGCCCAGCGACAGTTTGAAAATGACATAGCATCGAGAATCAAGACCCGAAACTCTTGTATAGCCACATCAGGAGGAAAACAACAGTCAAATACCAGGTGATCAGATTAAGGACAGAAGGTGGAGAACTTACAAGAAATGATCAGGAGGTATGTGAGGAGCTGAACAGGAGATTTAAGGAAGTTTTTACAGTAGAGACAGGAAGGGCTGTGGGAAGACAGCACAGAAGGGAACATCAAGAGGGAATATACCAACAAGTGTTGGATGACATACGAACAACTGAGGAGGAGGTGAAGAAGCTCTTGAGTGACCTTGACACCTCAAACGCGATGGGACCAGACAACATCTCCCCATGGGTCCTTAGAGAAGGAGCAGAGATGCTGTGTGTGCCTCTAACCACAATCTTCAACACATCCCTTGAAACTGGGCAACTACCTGAGAAATGGAAGACAGCTAATGTAGTCCCCATATTTAAGAAAGGAAACAGAAACGAGGCACTAAACTACAGACCTGTGTCTCTGACATGTATTGTGTGCAAAGTCATGGAGAAGATTATCAGGAGGAGAGTGGTCGAACACCTGGAAAGGAACAAGATTGTAAATGAAAACCAGCATGGGTTCATGGAAGGCAAATCTTGTATCACAAACCTCCTGGAGTTTTATGACAAGGTAACAGAAGACACGAGAGAGAGGGGTGGGTAGATTGCGTTTTCCTAGACTGCAGGAAGGCCTTTGACACAGTTCCCCACAAGAGATTAGTGCAGAAGCTGGAGGATCAGGCGCATGTAAAAGGGAGGGCACTGCAATGGATAAGGGAATACCTGACAGGGAGGCAACAACGAGTCATAGTTCCTTGATAATGTGAGTAGTCACGAAAGCGCTTGGAATTTCTCTATTCTTTCAGAGTGGTTGTTTTGCATATATATATATATATATATATATATATATATATATATATATATATATATATATATATATATATATATATATATATATATATATATATTGTGTGTGTGTGTGTGTGTGTGTGTGTGTGTGTGTGTGTGTGTGTGTGTGTGTGTGTGTGTGTGTGTGTGTGTGTGTGTGTGTGTGTGTGTGTAGGTAAGTAATAGGTTGGTAGACAGCAACCACCTAGGGAGGTACTACCTTCTTGTTGATTCGCCGGTACTTCCGGCCCGGGTCTTCTCCACACGGTGACCCGGCACCGAGGTACTACCGTCCTACCGACTGAGTGTGAAATAGAAACCTGTAACAGTTTTTCATGATGGTAGCATTGCTGGTGTTCTTTTTCTCTGTCTCAAACACACTGAATAACGGGTATTTCTTGCTACTTACACTTAGGTCACACCACACAGTCATGCGCATGCATATGTATACATACACACATCTAGGTTTCTCTTCTTTTTTTTAATAGTTTTTGTTCCTCTTTATTTCCTCTACTCTCCATGGGGAAGTGGAAAAGAATTTTTCCTCCATAAGCCATGCGTGTCATATGAGGCGACTAAAATGCCGGGAGCAATGGACTAGTAACTCCTTGTACAGTAGAAAATACTTAAAAAAATTAAGAAAAACTTGATAAAACTGGGATGCTGGAATGTGTGTGGATGTAGTGTGGATGATAAGAAAGAGATGATTGCTAATGTTATGAATGAAAAGTTGGATGTCCTGGTTCTAAGCAAAACAAAGCTGAAGGGGGTATGTGAGCTTCAGTGGGGAGAAATATATGGGAGTCAGGAGTATCTGAGAGAGTTAGAGATAAGGAAGGGGCAGCAATAATGGTGAAGGATCAGTTATGGAAGGAGAAAATGGAATATAAATGTATAAATTCAAGGATTATGTGGATTAAAATAATGGTCGAATACGAAAAGTAGGTCATAATAAGTGTGAGGAGAGAGAGATTTCGGGAGATGTTAAGCGAGTGTGTTGGAACTTTTGAACCAAGTGAGAGAGTAATTTTGGGGGGACCAAAATGCTAAAGTAGGAGAAGCATTTAAAGAGGGTGTGGTAGGTAAGTTTGGGGTGCCAGGTGTACATGATAATGGGAGCCCTTTAATTGAACTTTGTATAGAATTGGGTTTGGTTATAGGTAATACATATTTTAAGAAACAGTGGATAAACAAGTATACAAGATATGATGTAGGGCATAATGACAGTAGTTTGTTGGACAATGTATTGGTAGATAAAAGACTGTTTGGTAGACTTCAAGATATATGTACATGTTTATAGAGGGGCCACAGATATATCAGATCACTTTTTAGTTGTAGCTACACTGAGAGTAAAAGGTAGATGGGATACAAGGAAATTGGAAGCAGCAAGTAAGAGAGAGGTGAAGATTTATAAACTGAATGAGGAGGCAGTTAGGGTAGGATATAAACAACCATTGGAGGAAAGATGGGCTAGTGAGTGTATAGGCAATGAGGTTCAAGATATATGGGGTAGATTTAAGAATGTAGTGTTAGAGTGTTCAGCAGAAGTTTGTGGTTACAGGAAAACTGGTGTGGGAGGGAAGAAGAGCGATTGGTGGATTGATTATGTAAAGAAAGTAGTAAGAGAGAAAAAGTCAGTATATGAGAGGATTTTAGAAAGTAGAAGTGATGCAAGGAGGGAGGAATATATGGAGAGGAAAAGAGAGGTTAAGAGAATGGTGAAGCAATGTAAAAAGAGAGCAATTGATTGAGTGGGTGAGGCGTTATCAACAAATTTTGTTGAAAATGAGAAAAAGTTTTGGAATGAGATTAATAATTTGAGGAAGCCTAGAGAACGAATGGATCTGATAGTTAAAAATAGGAGAGGAGAGTTATTAAATGGAGAGTTAGAGGTATCGGGAAGATGAAGGGAATATTTTGAGGAATTGTTAAATTTGATGAAGATAGGGAAGCTGTGATTTCATGTATAGGGCAAGGAGGAATAACATCTTGTAGGAGCAAGGGGGAGTGAGCTGTGAGTGTGGGGGAAATTTGTGAGGCAGTGGGTAGAATGAAAGGGGTAAGGCAGCTGGGATTGATGGGATAAAAACAGAAATGTTAAAAGCAGGTGGGGATATAGTTTTGGAGTGGTTGGTGCTTTTATTTAATAAATGTATGGACGAGGGTAAGGTACCTAGAGAGTGGCAGAGAGCATACCTGGAGTTTACCTGGAGAGGGTTTCGGGGGTCAACGCCCCCGCGGTTCGGTCTGAGACCATGCCTCATAGTGGATCAGGGTCTGATCAACCAGGCTGTTACTGCTGGCCACACGCAAGCTGGCGTACGAACCACAGCACGGTTGGTCAGGTACTGACTTTAGGTGTCTGTCCAATGCCTTCTTAAAGACAGCCAGGGGTCTATTGGTAATCCCCTTTATGTATGCTGGGAGGCAGTTGAACAGTCTTGGGCCCCGGACACTTACTGTGTTGTCACTCAAGGTACTCGTGGCGCCCCTGCTTTTCATCGGAGGAATGTTGCATTTCCTGCCGAGTCTTTTGCTTTCAAAGGGCTGAGGAAGGGCTACTGAGGTGGTTCGGACAAGTAGAGAGGATTGAAGGAAATAGAATGACTTCAAGAATGTATTTATCTGTAGTGGAGGGAAGGCGGGGTAGAAATCGGCCTAGGAAACATTGGAGGGAAAGAGTAAAGGAGGTTTTGTGTGTGAGGGGCTTGAACTTCCAGCAAGCATGCATGAGCATGTTAGATACGAGCGAGTGAAGACAAATGGTTTTTTAGGACTTGACGTGCTGTTGGAGTGTGAACGACGCAACATTTATTAATTAAGGGATTCAGGGAAATCTGCAGGATGGACTTGAGTCCTGGAGATGGGAAATACAGTGTCTGCACACTGAAGGAGGAGTGTTAATGTTGCAGTTTTATAACTGTAGTGTAAGCATGCCTCTGGCAAGATAGTAATTGAGTGAATGATGGTGGAAGCTTTTCTCTTTCGCGCCACCGATGTGTTAATTATATATATATATATATATATATATATATATATATATATATATATATATATATATATATATATATATATATATATATATATATATATATATATATATATATGTCGTGCCGAATATGTAAAACTGGTCAATTAGCAAGAACTCATTTAAAATTAAGTCCTTTCTGAAATTTTCTTTTATACGTTTAAAGATAATTTTTTTTATTAATGTTAATGTAAAATTTTTTAATTTTGCACCAAAAGAATCTTAGAAAACTTACCTAACCTTATTATAAGAAGAACAATTTATTTTAGCCTAACCCAACTAAATATATTTTAGATTTGTTTACAATAATTTAATACTAAACAAACACAGTGAAATATATTTTTTTTCGTTAGGTTCAGAATGATTTTGGCGAAATTATTGCATACACAAATTTTCACTTGCCCTATATGGCAAGATGAGCGTTGCTATTTAAGCCAAGATCGCAAGTTCTGCCTATTCGGCACGACATATATATATATATATATATATATATATATATATATATATATATATATATATATATATATATATATATATATATATATATTTATATATATTATATATATATATATATATATATATATATATATATATATTTATATATATTATATATATATATATATATATATATATATATATATATATATATATATATATTTATATATATTATATATATATATATATATATATATATATATATATATATATATATATATATATATATATATATATATATATATATATATATATATATATATATATATATATATATATATATATATATATATATATATATATATATATATATATATATATATATATATATATATATATATATATATATATATATATATATATATATATATATATATATATATATATAATATAGGGAAGTACCACCTCTATAGCTGGACTAGGGACCCTCATCCTCAGAGAAGACAATAAACGTACCTCAGGGAAAACTCAAGGTTCTCCCCGGAGCTGTTTGAATATTTTCTTCTCCTACCACCCTCTATATTTTATATTCTATGTGAACATTTATTAATAACAGAATACGTTTACAGAAAACAAAAACAAGAATACAATGGTATAATGTATTAAAGATCATGAATTGCCTCCAGCTCCTCCGAAGCTGGACGCGAGCCAAGTATGCAGCAAGCATTTCCCCTCTGGATGGCCACGCTGAGGCGCTGGAACATGAAAGTGGCTGCCCTTGGGTCCCTGGTGGTGTCGATGAGTCTGGAACCCAGTTCTTTAAAGAAACATGTGGCATTTTTTCCCCATGCTCAAAAGGTCTCTGATCCCACTGGGACAAACTGATACTGTTGGCTTTTGTCCCTGTACTTGCTGATCTTGTACTCCTCCCTGTGGTCAGCAGCTCCTCCCTGTCGCCCGACACTGTGATGGATATAGGTGTCAGTCAGTGTGGACACACAGGTATAGTCCCATGCTTAGAGCTTACCATTCTTCCAAGGATAGATGGTGATCCCAACGGGGCAGTTTGCTGGGTTGTGGGTATTGTTGGCTGCTAATGACCGGGGCTTCCTCTCGGCTGGGCATCCAGCTGTAGCAAGGGTTCTCTTTATGATGTCGTTTACCTCATTGTGTCCTGCATGCCAGCCCTTGGTTTTGGAACAGTTAAGACCATGTAGACTGTATCAGTCTGCTTGCTCTTCACTGCAAATACACATATATTCTGTGTGAATTGGGGCAGCAAGGCGCAGTCACGTTCCCATTGCCGATATGGGAACTGTTTGGAGGAGGTCACCAGAGTGAGGTGCGCTCACCGCCTGGAGACGGGCAGTCTCCCTATCTGATGTTGCAGCCCTGAGCATGTTGGCAAGCACCTTTTCAGCGATCGGGCCATCCCAGCTTGACTGTTCGTGAGCCAGTGCTGCACTAGGGTTTGGTGCTGGAGCAGCAAGTCTCTCCCATTCGGTGATGGCATTCTCATAGCTAGGGTCCTGTATTCCTGCTGAGTCACTGAGGTTATTGGGAAGAATTTGTCTTATCAACTCGTTTGATGCTATGGAAGAGGATAGGAAAGCTGGTAGAGAAGTCTGGGAGGATCTGCGTACTCCCAGCCCCCCAAACCTGACCGGAAGTGAGGCTTGCAACCACTGTTCATCTTCAAGGGAAAGATTCAATACACTTTCTAGCATGGTCTTAAGGAGAGAGTCATATTCCTTGAGTTTTGGACTGCTGAAGGCTGGGGAGCATATCAGAAAGTAGGTAAGTTTTGGGATTGACAGGCAACTGGTGAGTAGGTAGAAGGCATCATGTGTATCAGTGCCTTTCATCCTGCTTTCCATCGTCCGGAGGTCTGAGATTTTATTTTTCTAGGATCAGATCGATGGCATTGGACCCAAGAGGAGCACCAAGGAGAGTGCTATTGGCTGGATCAATGGCTCGTGCTCCTGGTAAAATGGCGCTAATATTCTAGATCATTTGTCGATTGGTCCAGGCTTTCTCCCATGTCTTAAATTTTACTGATGTCCTCTAGGAGAGATTCTGTTGTGCCAGCTAGGATACCATCATCCAGGAACCAGATATTGAGCTCACTGGAGAGTGCTTCTGTGACTTCCTTGATGACCAAACAGAGTATATATATATATGTATATATTATAGAAAGTGGTGGAACAAATACCATCTCTAATACAACACAAGCAAATAGACGATCACACGCTGTGTACTAGACAGCAGACGAGACCCAGTGTAGCATGAGAGGAGAGAAGCTGCTAATATCAGAGTGAAAAGGACTTCGGGGTGAATATAACACCAAACATATCACCAGAGTTACACACAAACCATATAACGGCAATGACATATGCAAGATTAGCAAACCTTGGAACAGCATTCTGCAACTTACCCCGCGGCTCCAGCATGCAACTCACACCATGTGAAGAAACTGTTAATGGCTCAAAGATCTGCAACCAAATGAGTACCGGAACTGAGATGACTGTACTACGAGGAGAGGATGAAGGAAATAAACCACACTATCTTGTACAAATTACCGCACACAGCAGAATGAAACATGACGCTTCAGTCCGACTTGGGATATTAACTAGTTAATGGTAAAAGTCGGACTGAAACGTTCGTATTAATAAATGTTTTTTTTTTTTTTGACTGTATAGTCCTTGTGGCTTAGCGCTTCTTTTTTTTATTATAATAATAATAATAAATGTTTTATATTGTCCTCTCCTCTAACATCGTGCAAAAAATAAGTCACAATATCGTGACTAGAAAAATACACAAATAACACTACAATATCCTAAAAGATCAATCACCAGCACTGTGTCCAGTCACCAGCACTGTGTCCAGTCACCAGCACTGTGTCCAGTCACCAGCACTGTGTCCAGTCACCAGCACTGTGTCCAGTCACCAGCACTGTGTCCAGTCACCAACACTGTGTCCAGTCACCAACACTGTGTCCAGTCACCAACACTGTGTCCAGTCACCAGCACTGTGTCCAGTCACCAACACTGTGTCCAGTCACCAGCACTGTGTCCAGTCACCAACACTGTGTCCAGTCACCAACACTGTGTCCAGTCACCAGCACTGTCCAGTCACCAGCACTGTGTCCAGTCACCAACACTGTGTCCAGTCACCAACACTGTGTCCAGTCACCAGCACTGTGTCCAGTCACCAGCACTGTGTCCAGTCACCAGCACTGTGTCCAGTCACCAGCACTGTGTCCAGTCACCAGCACTGTGTCCAGTCACCAACACTGTGTCCAGTCACCAACACTGTGTCCAGTCACCAGCACTGTGTCCAGTCACCAACACTGTGTCCAGTCACCAGCACTGTGTCCAGTCACCAACACTGTGTCCAGTCACCAACACTGTGTCCAGTCACCAGCACTGTGTCCAGTCACCAGCACTGTGTCCAGTCACCAACACTGTGTCCAGTCACCAGCACTGTGTCCAGTCACCAACACTGTGTCCAGTCACCAGCACTGTGTCCAGTCACCAGTACTGTGTCCAGTCACCAGCACTGTGTCCAGTCACCAGCAATGTGTCCAGTCACCAACACTGTGTCCAGTCACCAACACTGTGTCCAGTCACCAGTACTGTGTCCAGTCACCAGCACTGTGTCCAGTCACCAGCACTGTGTCCAGTCACCAACACTGTGTCCAGTCACCAACACTGTGTCCAGTCACCAGCACTGTGTCCAGTCACCAACACTGTGTCCAGTCACCAACACTGTGTCCAGTCACCAGCACGGTGTCACCAGCACGGTGCCCAGTCACCAGCACGGTGTCCAGTCACCAGCACGGTGTCCAGTCACCAGCACGGTGTCCAGTCACCAACACTTTGTCAGTCACCAACACTGTGTCCAGTCACCATCACTGTGTCCAGTCACCAGCACTGTGTCCAGTCACCAGCACTGTGTCCAGTCACCAGCACTGTGTCCAGTCACCAGCACTGTGTCCAGTCACCAGCACTGTGTCCAGTCACCAGCACTGTGTCCAGTCACCAACACTGTGTCCAGTCACCAGCACTGTGTCCAGTCACCAGCACTGTGTCCAGTCACCAGCACTGTGTCCAGTCACCAGCACTGTGTCCAGTCACCAGCACTGTGTCCAGTCACCAGCACACTGTGTCCAGTCACCAGCACTGTGTCCAGTCACCAACAATGTGTCCAGTCACCAACACCAGTCACCAACCACTGTGTCCAGTCACCAGCACTGTGTCCAGTCACCAGCACTGTGTCCAGTCACCAGCACTGTGTCCAGTCACCAGCACTGTGTCCAGTCGCCAACACTGTGTCCAGTCACCAACACTGTGTCCAGTCACCAACACTGTGTCCAGTCACCAACACTGTGTCCAGTCACCAACACTGTGTCCAGCCACCAGCACGGTGTCCAGTCACCAGCACTGTGTCCAGTCACCAGCACTGTGTCCAGTCACCAGCACTGTGTCCAGTCACCAGCACTGTGTCCAGTCGCCAACACTGTGTCCAGTCACCAGCACTGTGTCCAGTCACCAGCACTGTGTCCAGTCACCAACACTGTGTCCAGTCACCAGCACTGTGTCCAGTCACCAGCACTGTGTCCAGTCACCAACAATGTGTCCAGTCACCAACAATGTGTCCAGTCACCAACACTGTGTCCAGTCACCAGCACTGTGTCCAGTCACCAGCACTGTGTCCAGTCACCAGCACTGTGTCCAGTCACCAGCACTGTGTCCAGTCACCAGCACTGTGTCCAGTCGCCAACACTGTGTCCAGTCGCCAACACTGTGTCCAGTCACCAGCACTGTGTCCAGTCACCAGCACTGTGTCCAGTCGCCAACACTGTGTCCAGTCGCCAACACTGTGTCCAGTCACCAGCACTGTGTCCAGTCACCAGCACTGTGTCCAGTCACCAGCACTGTGTCCAGTCACCAACACTGTGTCCAGTCACCAGCACTGTGTCCAGTCACCAGCAGTGTGTCCAGTCGCCAACACTGTGTCCAGTCACTATCACCATGGTTCAATAACACCATGATTCACCAACACCATGGCTCACTAACATGGTTCATTAACACCATGGCTCACTAACATGGTTCACTACCATCATTGTTCACTAACATGGTTCACTAACACAATGGTTCACTAACATGGCTAACACCATGGTTCTCTAATATGGTTCACTAACACAATGGTTCACTAACATGGTTCACTAGCACCATGGTTCACTAACATGGTTCCCCAACACCACGGCTCACTAACATGGTTCACTAACATGATAGTTCACTAACATCATGGTTCACTAACATGGTTCACCAACACCATGGCTCACTATCATGGTTCACTAACATGATAGTTCACTAACACCATGGTTCACTAACATGGTTCACCAACACCATGGCTCACTAACATGGTTCACCAACATCATGGCTCACTAACATGGTTCACTAACATCATGGCTCACTGACACGGTTCACTAACACCATGGTTCACAAACATAGTTCACTAACACGGTTCACAAACATGGTTCACTAGCACCAGTCATTAACAACATGGTTCACTAACACCAGTCACTAACATGGTTCACTAGCATCATTCACTAACAACATAGTTAACTAACATCAGTCACCAACATGGTTCACTAACACCATGGTTCATTAACATTGTTCACTAACACCAGTCACTAACAATATGGGTCACTAGCATCAATCACTAACAACATGGTTCACTAGCATCAGCCACTAACAACATGGTTCACTAACGCCAGCCACTAACAACATGGTTCACTAACACTAGCCACTAACAACATGGTTCACTAACACCAGTCACCAACAAAATGGTTCACTAACACCAGTCACTAACAACAAGGTACACTAGCATCAGTCACTAAAAACATGGTTCACTAGCATCAGTCACTAACAACATGGTTCACTAACACCAGTCACCAACAAAATGGTTCACTGGTACCAGTCACTAACAACATGGTTCAATAGCATCAGTCACTAACAACATGCTTCACTAACACCAGTCACTAAAAAACATGGTTCACTAACATCAGTCACTAACAACATGGTTCATTATCATCAATCACCAACAACATGGTTCACTAACACCAGTCACTAACAACATGGTTCACTAACACCAGTCACTAACAACATGGTTCACTAGCATCAGTCACTAACAACATGGTTCACTAGCATCAATCACTAACAACATGGTTCACTAACACCAGTCACCAATATGGTTCACTAACACCAGTCACTAACAATATGGTTCACTAACACCAGTCACTAACAACATGGTTCACTAGCATCAGTCACTAACAACATGGTTCACTAGCATCAATCACTAACAACATGGTTCACTAACACCAGTCACTAACAACATGGTTCACTAACACCAGTCACTAACTACATGGTTCACTAACACCAGTCACGAACAACATGGTTCACTAACACCAGTCACCAACAAAATGGTTCACTAACACCAGTCACTAACAACATGGTTCAATAGGATCAGTCACTAACAACATGGTTCACTAACACAAGTCACCAACAAAATGGTTCACTGGTACCAGTCACTAACAACATGGTTCAATAGCATCAGTCACTAACAACATGGTTCACTAACACCAGTCACTAAAAAATGGTTCACTAACACCAGTCACAAACAACATGGTTCACTAACACCAATCACTAACAACATGGTTCACTAACACCAAAAACTAACATGGGTCACTAACACCAGTCACTAACTACATGGTTCACTAACACCAGTCACTAACAACATGGTTCACTAACACCAGTCACTAACAGCATTCTTCACTAACACCAGTCACTAACAACATGGTTCACTAACACTTATCACTAACAACATGGTTCACTAACACCGGTCACTAACAACATGGTTCACTAACACTAGTCACTAACAACATGGTTCACTAACACCAGTCACTAACAACATGGTTCACTAACACCAGTCACTAACTACATGGTTCACTAACACCAGTCACGAACAACATAGTTCACTAACACCAGTCACTAACAACATGGTTCACTAACACCAATTTCTAACATGGTGCACTAACACCAGTCACTAACACCAGTCACTAACAACATCGTTCACTAACACCAGTCACTAACAACATGGTTCAATAACACCAGTCACTAACTACATGGTTCACTAACACCAGTCACTAACTACATCTCTCACTAACACCAATCACTAAAAACATGGTTCACTAACACACGTCACTAACAATATGGTTCACTAACACCAGTCTCTAACAACATGGTTCACTAACATCAGTCACTAAAAACATGGTTCAATAACACCAGTCACTAACTACATGGTTCACTAACACCAGTCACTAACTACATCTCTCACTAACACCAATCACTAAAAACATGGTTCACTAACACACGTCACTAACAATATGGTTCACTAACACCAGTCACTAACAACATGGTTCACTAACAACAGTCACTAACAACATGGTTCACTAGCATCAGTCTCTAACAACATGGTTCACTAACACCAGTCACTAACAACATGGTTCACAGGCATCAGTCATTAACAACATGGTTCACTAGCAACAATCACTAACAACATGGGTCACTAACACCAGTCACTAACAACATGGTTCACTAGCATCTGTCATTAACAACATGGTTCACTAGCATCAATCAATAACAACATGGTTCACTAACACCAGTCACTAACAACATGGTTCACAGGCATCAGTCACTAACAACATACTAACACCAGTGGTTCACTAACATTCACTACAACATGGTTCACTAGCAACAATCACTAACAACATGGGTCACTAACACCAGTCACTAACAACATGGTTCACTAGCATCTGTCACTAACAACATGGTTCACTAACACCAGTCACCAATATGGTTCACTAACACCAGCCACTAACAACATGGTTCACTAACACCAATCACTAACAACATGGTTCACTAACACCAGTCACTAACAACATTGTTCACTAACACCAGTCATTAACAATATGGTTCACTAACACCAGTCACTAGCAACATGGTTTACTAACACCAGTCACTAACATGGTTCACTAAAACCAGTCATCAATATGGTTCACTAACACCAGTCCCCTACATGGTTCAATAACACCAGTCACCAATATGGTTCACTAACCCCAGTCACCAAAATGGTTCACTAACACCAATCACCAACATGGTTCACTAGGATCAATCACTAACATGGTCAACTAGCACCAATCACCACCAAGGTTCACTAGCACTAGTCACCATCATAGGTCACTAGCACCAGTCACCAACATGATTCACTAGCACAAGTCACCAACATGGTTCACTATGAGCAGTCACCAACATGGTTCACTAACACCAGTCACCATCATGGTTCACTAGCACCAGTCACCAACATGGCTCACTAGGAGCAGTCACCAACATGGTTCACTAGCACCAGTCACCATCATGGTTCACTAGCACCAGTCACCATCATAGGTCACTAGCATCAGCCACCAACATGGTTCACTAGCACCAGCCACCATCATGGTTCACTAGCACCAGCCACCATCATGGTTCACTAGCACCAGTCACCATCATGGTTCACTAGCACCAGCCACCACCATGGTTCACTAGCACCAGTCACCATCATGATTCACTAGCACCAGTCACCAACATCATTCACTAGCACCAGTCACCAACATGGTTCACTAGTACCAGTCACCACCATGGTTCACTAGCACTAGTCACCATAAGATAAGATAAGATAAGATTTCGTTCGGATTTTTAACCCCGGAGGGTTAGCCACCCAGGATAACCCAAGAAAGTCAGTGCGTCATCGAGGACTGTCTAACTTATTTCCATTGGGGTCCTTAATCTTGTCCCCCAGGATGCGACCCACACCAGTCGACTAACACCCAGGTACCTATTTGCTGCTAGGTGAACAGGACAATAGGTGTAAGGAAACGTGTCGGAATTTCCACCCGCCGGGAATCGAACCCGGGCCCTCCGTGTGTGAAGCGGGAGTTTTAGCCACCAGACCACCGGGCCTCTTGGTTTACTACCACCAGTCACCATCATGGTTTACTAGCACCAGTCACCATCATGGTTCACTAGCACCAGTCACCAACATGGTTCACTAGCACCAGTCACCAACATGGTTCACTAGCACCAGTCACCAACATGGTTCAGTAGTACCAGTCACCATCATGGTTCACTAACACTAGTCACCATCATGGTTCACTAGCACCAGTCACCATCATGGTTTACTAGCACCAGTCACCATCATGGATTACTAGCACCAGTCACCATCATGGTTCACTAGCATCAGTCACCATCATGGTTCACTAGTACCAGTCACCATCATGGTTCACTAGCACCAGTCACCATCATGGTTCACTAGCATCAGTCACCATAATTTTTCACTAGCATCAGTCACCATCATGATTCACTAGTACCAGTCACCATCATGGTTCACTAGCACTAGTCACCATCATGGTTCACTAGCACTAGTCACCATCATGGTTCACTAGCACCAGTCACCATCATGGTTCAGTAGCACTAGTCACCATCATGGTTTACTAGTACCAGTCACCATCATGGTTTACTAGCACCAGTCACCATCATGGATTACTAGCATCAGTCACCATCATGGTTCACTAGTACCAGTCACCATCATGGTTCACTAGCACTAGTCACCATCATGGTTCACTAGCACTAGTCACCATCATGGTTCACTAGTACCAGTCACCATCATGGTTCACTAGCACTAGTCACCATCATGGTTCACTAGTACCAGTCACCATCATGGTTCACTAGTACCAGTCACCATCATGGTTCACTAGTACCAGTCACCATCATGGTTCACTAGTACCAGTCACCATCATGGTTCACTAGCACCAGTCACCATCATGGTTCACTAGTACCAGTCACCATCATGGTTCACTAGCACCAGTCACCATCATGGTTCACTAGCATCAGTCACCATCATGGTTCACTAGTACCAGTCACCATCATGGTTCACTAGCACCAGTCACCATCATGGTTCACTAGTACCAGTCACCATCATGGTTCACTAGCACCAGTCACCATCATGGTTCACTAGCACTAGTCACCATCATGGTTCACTAGTACCAGTCACCATCATGGTTCACTAGCACCAGTCACCATCATGGTTCACTAGCACCAGTCACCATCATGGTTCACTAGCACCAGTCACTTATAAACAACACTTAAGTCAAGTCCTGGAAATATATAAACTCAATATAATTCCTCGGATTCGCTGAAATTTTAATAAATATAGATGAAGACACGACAGGTGAGCGATGTTTAGACAGTAAGAGAATAACTGTAGTAAATTGTTATGTAAAGTGTCTGAATTATTGTTATTATATTATGTAAACATTAGTGCCGGTTACTGAGTTCACCATGGTACAGGGGATGTATGGTGGGGGAGCGGTGGTTCACCATGGTACAGGGGATGTATGGTGGTGGAGCGGAAGTTCACCATGGTACAGGGGATGTATGGTGGGGGAGCGGTAGTTCACCATGGTACAGGGGATGTATGGTGGGGGAGCGGTAGTTCACCATGGTACAGGGGATGTATGGTGGGGGAGCGGTAGTTCACCATGGTACAGGGGATGTATGGTGGGGGAGCGGTAGTTCACCATGGTACAGGGGATGTATGGTGGTGGAGCGGAAGTTCACCATGGTACAGGGGATGTATGGTGGGGGAGCGGTAGTTCACCATGGTACAGGGGATGTATGGTGGTGGAGCGGTAGTTCACCATGGTACAGGGGATGTATGGTGGGGGAGCGGTAGTTCACCATGGTACAGGGGATGTATGGTGGGGGAGCGGTAGTTCACCATGGTACAGGGGATGTATGGTGGGGGAGCGGTAGTTCACCATGGTACAGGGGATGTATGGTGGGGGAGCGGTAGTTCACCATGGTACAGGGGATGTATGGTGGGGGAGCGGTAGTTCACCATGGTACAGGGGATGTATGGTGGGGGAGCGGTAGTTCACCATGGTACAGGGGATGTATGGTGGGGGAGCGGTAGTTCACCATGGTACAGGGGATGTATGGTGGTGGAGCGGTAGTTCACCATGGTACAGGGGATGTATGGTGGTGGAGCGGTAGTTCACCATGGTACAGCGGATGTATGGTGGTGGAGCGGTAGTTCACCATGGTACAGGGGATGTATGGTGGTGGAGCGGTAGTTCACCATGGTACAGGGGATGTATGGTGGTGGAGCGGTAGTTCACCATGGTACAGGGGATGTCTGGTGGGGGAGCGGTAGTTCACCATGGTACAGCGGATGTATGGTGGGGGAGCGGTAGTTCACCATGGTACAGGGGATGTATGGTGGGGGAGCGGTAGTTCACCATGATACAGCGGATGTATGGTGGGGGAGCGGTAGTTCACCATGGTACAGGGGATGTATGGTGGGGGAGCGGTAGTTCACCATGGTACAGCGGATGTATGGTGGGGGAGCGGTAGTTCACCATGGTACAGGGGATGTATGGTGGGGGAGCGGTAGTTCACCATGGTACAGCGGATGTATGGTGGGGGAGCGGAAGTTCACCATGGTACAGGGGATGTATGGTGAGGGAGCGGTAGTTCACCATGATACAGCGGATGTATGGTGGGGGAGCGGTAGTTCACCATGGTACAGCGGATGTATGGTGGGGGAGCGGAAGTTCACCATGGTACAGGGGATGTATGGTGGGGGAGCGGTAGTTCACCATGGTACAGCGGATGTATGGTGGGGGAGCGGTAGTTCACCATGATACAGCGGATGTATGGTGGGGGAGCGGTAGTTCACCATGGTACAGGGGATGTATGGTGGGGGAGCGGTAGTTCACCATGGTACAGGGGATGTATGGTGAGGAAGCGGTAGTTCACCATGGTACAGGGGATGTATGGTGAGGAAGCGGTAGTTCACCATGGTACAGCGGATGTATGGTGGGGGAGCGGTAGTTCACCATGGTACAGGGGATGTATGGTGGGGAGCGGTAGTTCACCATGGTACAGCGGATGTATGGTGAGGAAGCGGTAGTTCACCATGGTACAGCGGATGTATGGTGAGGAAGCGGTAGTTCACCATGGTACAAGGGATGTATGGTGAGGAAGCGGTAGTTCACCATGGTACAGGGGATGTATGGTGAGGAAGCGGTAGTTCACCATGGTAAAGCGGATGTATGGTGGGGGAGCGGTAGTTCACCATGGTACAGGGGATGTATGGTGGGGGAGCGGTAGTTCACCATGGTACAGCGGATGTATGGTGGGGGAGCGGAAGTTCACCATGGTACAGGGGATGTATGGTGAGGGAGCGGTAGTTCACCATGGTACAGGGGATGTATGGTGGGGGAGCGGTAGTTCACCATGATACAGGGATGTTTGGTGGGGGAGCGGTGGTTCACCATGGTACAGGGGATGTCTGGTGGTGGAGCGGTGGTTCACCATGGTACAGGGGATGTCTGGTGGTGGAGCGGTGGTTCACCATGGTACATGGGATGTATGGTGGGGGAGCGGTGGTTCACCATGGTACAGGGGATGTCTGGTGGGGGAGCGGTGGTTCACCATGGTACAGGGGATGTATGGTGGGGGAGCGGTGGTTCACCATGGTACAGGGGATGTCTGGTGGGGGAGCGGTGGTTCACCATGGTACAGGGGATGTCTGGGGGTGGAGCGGTAGTTCACCATGGTACAGGGGATGTCTGGTGGGGGAGCGGTGGTTCACCATGGTACAGGGATCTCTGGTGGGTTAGCGGTGGTTCACCATGGTACAGGGGATGTCTGGTGGTGGAGCGGTAGTTCACCATGGTACAGGGGATGTCTGGTGGTGGAGCGGTGGTTCACCATGGTACAGGGGATGTCTGGTGGTGGAGCGGTGGTTCACCATGGTACATGGGATGTATGGTGGGGGAGCGGTGGTTCACCATGGTACAGGGGATGTCTGGTGGGGGAGCGGTGGTTCACCATGGTACAGGGGATGTCTGGGGGTGGAGCGGTAGTTCACCATGGTACAGGGGATGTCTGGTGGGGGAGCGGTGGTTCACCATGGTACAGGGGATGTATGGTGGGGGAGTGGTGGTTCACCATGGTACAGGGGATGTCTGGTGGGGGAGCGGTGGTTCACCATGGTACAGGGGATGTCTGGGGGTGGAGCGGTAGTTCACCATGGTACAGGGGATGTCTGGTGGGGGAGCGGTGGTTCACCATGGTACAGGGATCTCTGGTGGGTTAGCGGTGGTTCACCATGGTACAGGGGATGTCTGGTGGGGGAGCGGTGGTTCACCATGGTACAGGGGATGTCTGGTGGGGGAGCGGTGGTTCACCATGGTACAGGGGATGTATGGTGGGGGAGCGGTGGTTCACCATGGTACAGGGAATGTCTGGTGGGGGAGCGGTGGTTCACCATGGTACAGGGGATGTCTGGTGGTGGAGCGGTAGTTCACCATGGTACAGGGGATGTCTGGTGGGGGAGCGGTGGTTCACCATTGTACAGGGATCTCTGGTGGGTTAGCGGTGGTTCACCATGGTACAGGGGATGTCTGGTGGGGGAGCGGTGGTTCACCATGGTACATGGGATGTATGGTAGGGGAACGGTGGTTCACCATGGTACAGGGGATGTATGGTGGGGGAGCGGTGGTTCACCATGGTACAGGGGATGTCTGGTGGGGGAGCGGTGGTTCACCATGGTACAGGGGATGTCTGGTGGTGGAGCGGTAGTTCACACAGACGGTTGGTAGTCATACTACTGGTAACTGGTACTGGTACTACTGAGAGCTCGGCGACGCTAATGTGTGTCGTCTCGACATACAGCTAATACAAATTAGAGACGAGAGACTTACGGCTTGGGCTGATTCTATACAATGTCAAAGTACACAACACTTGAACATTATAACATACATAAGGAGAATATCGGAATGGAAGCTAACGTAACTTATTGTAATGCATTACAAGGTATGATATATCACAAGGTATAGAATGAGCTCAATATTGGGATTATACAATAAAAGTGATATAAAAAGTTGATCGATTGATCTATATTCATGTGATCTACGGATTCTGAGGAAGGATATATACAAAGATAGAAGTGTTTAAGAGAAAAGGCAGACTTGGTGCACTCAGATCTAGACCATTAAATCTCAAAATTTTGAGAGAACGTGAACACAAAAAAAAAAAACATTTTTGAATATTAATAAATTGATATTGTAACAGACAAGATAAATACATTTCAAACATTATTATTAACTGGTACTGGTACTACTGAGAGAGGAACTCCACTTCAAGGAACTACAAGCAATCCCTTGAAGGAAGTACAGGCACTCCACTTCAAGGAACTACAAGCAATCCCTTGAAGGAAGTACAGGCACTCCACTTCAAGGAACTACAAGCAATCCCTTGAAGGAAGTACAGGCACTCCACTTCAAGGAAATACAAGCAATCCCTTGAAGGAAGTACAGGCACTCCACTTCAAGGAGCTACAAGCAATCCCTTGAAGGAAGTACAGGCACTCCACTTCAAGGAACTACAAGCAATCCCTTGAAGGAAGTACAGGCACTCCACTTCAAGGAACTACAAGCAATCCCTTGAAGGAAGTACAGGCACTCCACTTCAAGGAACTACAGGCACTCCACTTCAAGGAACTACAGGCACTCCACTTCAAGGAACTACAAGCACTCCACTTCAAGGAACTACAAGCACTCCACTTCAAGGAACTACAAGCAATCCACTTCAAGGAACTACAGGCACTCCACTTCAAGGAACTACAGGCACTCCACTTCAAGGAACTACAAGCAATCCCTTGAAGGAAGTACAGGCACTCCACTTCAAGGAACTACAAGCAATCCACTTCAAGGAACTACAGGCACTCCACTTCAAGGAACTACAGGCACTCCACTTCAAGGAACTACAGGCACTCCAAGGAACTACAGGCACTCCACTTCAAGGAACTACAGGCACTCCACTTCAAGGAACTACAGGCACTCCACTTCAAGGAACTACAGGCACTCCACTTGAACAAGCACTCCACTTGAACTACAAGCACTCCACTTGAACAACAACCACTTTGCTTGAAAAACAAGCACTCCACTTTAACTACAAGTGCTCCACTTAAAGGAACTATAAGCACTCCACTGAAGGAACTACAAGCACTCCACTCGAAGGAACTACAAGCATTCCACTTGAAGGAACTACAGGCACTCCACTTGAAGGAACTACAGGCACTCCACCTAAAGGAACTACAGGCACTCCACCTAAAGGAACTACAGGCACTCCACCTCAAGGAACTACAGGCACTCCACCTCAAGGAACTACAGGCACTCCTCCTCAAGGAACTACAGGCACTCCTCCTCAAGGAACTACAGGCACTCCACTTGAAGGAACTACAGGCACTCCACCTCAAGGAACTACAGGCACTCCTCCTCAAGGAACTACAGGCACTCCTCCTCAAGGAACTACAGGCACTCCTCCTCAAGGAACTACAGGCACTCCACTTGAAGGAACTACAGGCACTCCACCTAAAGGAACTACAGGCACTCCACCTAAAGGAACTACAGGCACTCCACCTAAAGGAACTACAGGCACTCCACCTCAAGGAACTACAGGCACTCCTCAAGGAACTACAGGCACTCCACCTCAAGGAACTACAGGCACTCCACCTCAAGGAACTACAGGCACTCCTCCTCAAGGAACTACAGGCACTCCTCCTCAAGGAACTACAGGCACTCCTCCTCAAGGAACTACAGGCACTCCTCCTCAAGGAACTACAGGCACTCCACCTCAAGGAACTACAGGCACTCCTCCTCAAGGAACTACAGGCACTCCTCAAGGAACTACAGGCACTCCTCCTCAAGGAACTACAGGCACTCCTCCTCAAGGAACTACAGGCACTCCACCTCAAGGAACTACAGGCACTCCTCCTCAAGGAACTACAGGCACTCCTCCTCAAGGAACTACAGGCACTCCTCAAGGAACTACAGGCACTCCTCCTCAAGGAACTACAGGCACTCCACCTAAAGGAACTACAGGCACTCCACCTAAAGGAACTACAGGCACTCCACCTAAAGGAACTACAGGCACTAATCCTCAAGGAACTACAGGCACTCCACTTCAAGGAACTACAGGCACTCCACCTCAAGGAACTACAGGCACTCCTCCTCAAGGAACTACAGGCACTCCTCCTCAAGGAACTACAGGCACTCCTCAAGGAACTACAGGCACTCCTCCTCAAGGAACTACATGCACTCCACTTCAAGGAACTACAGGCACTCCACTTCAAGGAACTACACGCACTCCACTTCAAGGAACTACATGCACTCCACTTCAAGGAACTACAGGCACTTCACTTCAAGGAACTACATGCACTCCACTTCAAGGAACTACAGGCACTCCACTTCAAGGAACTACAGTCACTCCACTTCAAGGAACTACAGGCACTCCACTTCAAGGAACTACAGGCACTCCACTTCAAGGAACTACAGGCACTCCACTTCAAGGAACTACAGGCACTCCACTTCAAGGAACTACAGGCACTCCACTTCAAGGAACTACAGGCACTCCACTTCAAGGAACTACAGGCACTCCACTTCAAGGAACTACATGCACTCCTCCTCAAGGAACTACAGGCACTCCTCCTCAAGGAACTACAGGCACTCCACTTCAAGGAACTACATGCACTCCACTTCAAGGAACTACAGGCACTCCACTTCAAGGAACTACAGGCACTCCACTTCAAGGAACTACAGGCACTCCACTTCAAGGAACTACAGGCACTCCACCTCAAGGAACTACAGGCACTCCTCAAGGAACTACAGGCACTCCTCCTCAAGGAACTACAGGCACTCCTCCTCAAGGAACTACAGGCACTCCACCTCAAGGAACTACAGGCACTCCACCTCAAGGAACTACAGGCACTCCTCCTCAAGGAACTACAGGCACTCCTCCTCAAGGAACTACAGGCACTCCTCCTCAAGGAACTACAGGCACTCCACCTAAAGGAACTACAGGCACTCCACCTCAAGGAACTACAGGCACTCCACCTCAAGGAACTACAGGCACTAATCCTCAAGGAACTACAGGCACTCCACTTCAAGGAACTACAGGCACTCCACCTCAAGGAACTACAGGCACTCCTCCTCAAGGAACTACAGGCACTCCTCCTCAAGGAACTACAGGCACTCCTCCTCAAGGAACTACAGGCACTCCTCCTCAAGGAACTACAGGCACTCCTCCTCAAGGAACTACAGGCACTCCTCCTCAAGGAACTACAGGCACTCCTCCTCAAGGAACTACAGGCACTCCTCCTCAAGGAACTACAGGCACTCCTCCTCAAGGAACTACAGGCACTCCTCCTCAAGGAACTACAGGCACTCCTCCTCAAGGAACTACAGGCACTCCTCCTCAAGGAACTACAGGCACTCCTCCTCAAGGAACTACAGGCACTCCACTTCAAGGAACTACATGCACTCCACTTCAAGGAACTACAGGCACTCCACTTCAAGGAACTACACGCACTCCACTTCAAGGAACTACATGCACTCCACTTCAAGGAACTACAGGCACTTCACTTCAAGGAACTACATGCACTCCACTTCAAGGAACTACATGCACTCCACTTCAAGGAACTACAGGCACTCCACTTCAAGGAACTACAGGCACTCCACTTCAAGGAACTACAGGCACTCCACTTCAAGGAACTACAGGCACTCCTACTCAAGGAACTACAGCCACTCCTCCTCAAGGAACTACAGCCACTCCTCCTCAAGGAACTACAGGCACTCCACCTCAAGGAACTACAGGCACTCCTCCTCAAGGAACTACAGGCACTCCTCCTCAAGGAACTACAGGCACTCCTCCTCAAGGAACTACAGGCACTCCTCCTCAAGGAACTACAGGCACTCCTCCTCAAGGAACTACAGGCACTCCACTTCAAGGAACTACAGGCACTCCACTTCAAGGAACTACATGCACTCCTCCTCAAGGAACTACAGGCACTCCTCCTCAAGGAACTACAGGCACTCCTCCTCAAGGAACTACAGGCACTCCTCCTCAAGGAACTACAGGCACTCCTCCTCAAGGAACTACAGGCACTCCTCCTCAAGGAACTACAGGCACTCCACTTCAAGGAACTACAGGCACTCCACTTCAAGGAACTACAGGCACTCCACTTCAAGGAACTACATGCACTCCACTTCAAGGAACTACAGGCACTCCACTTCAAGGAACTACAGGCACTCCACTTCAAGGAACTACAGGCACTCCTCCTCAAGGAACTACAGGCACTCCACTTCAAGGAACTACAGGCACTCCACCTCAAGGAACTACAGGCACTCCTCCTCAAGGAACTACAGGCACTCCTCCTCAAGGAACTACAGGCACTCCTCCTCAAGGAACTACAGGCACTCCTCCTCAAGGAACTACAGGCACTCCTCCTCAAGGAACTACAGGCACTCCACTTCAAGGAACTACAGGCACTCCACTTCAAGGAACTACAGGCACTCCTCCTCAAGGAACTACAGGCACTCCACCTCAAGGAACTACACGCACTCCACTTCAAGGAACTACAGGCACTCCACTTCAAGGAACTACAGGCACTCCACTTCAAGGAACTACAGGCACTCCACTTCAAGGAACTACAGGCACTCCACTTCAAGGAACTACAGGCACTCCACTTCAAGGAACTACAGGCACTCCACTTCAAGGAACTACAGGCACTCCACTTCAAGGAACTACAGGCACTCCACTTCAAGGAACTACAGGCACTCCACTTCAAGGAACTACAGGCACTCCTCCTCAAGGAACTACAGGCACTCCTCCTCAAGGAACTACAGGCACTCCACTTCAAGGAACTACAGGCACTCCTCCTCAAGGAACTACAGGCACTCCTCCTCAAGGAACTACAGGCACTCCTCCTCAAGGAACTACACGCATTCCACTTCAAGGAACTACATGCACTCCACTTCAAGGAACTACAGGCACTCCACTTCAAGGAACTACAGGCACTCCACTTCAAGGAACTACAGGCACTCCACTTCAAGGAACTACAGGCACTCCACTTCAAGGAACTACAGGCACTCCACTTCAAGGAACTACAGGCACTCCTCCTCAAGGAACTACAGGCACTCCACCTCAAGGAACTACACGCACTCCACTTCAAGGAACTACAGGCACTCCACTTCAAGGAACTACATGCGCTCCACTTCATGGAACTACACGCATTCCACTTCAAGGAACTACAGGCACTCCACTTCAAGGAACTACAGGCACTCCACTTCAAGGAACTACAGGCACTCCACCTCAAGGAACTACAGGCACTCCACTTCAATTAACTACAGGCACTCCACTTCAAGGAACTACAGGCACTCCTCCTCAAGGAACTACAGGCACTCCTCCTCAAGGAACTACAGGCACTCCTCCTCAAGGAACTACAGGCACTCCTCCTCAAGGAACTACAGGCACTCCTCCTCAAGGAACTACAGTCACTCCACTTCAAGGAACTACAGGCACTCCACTTCAAGGAACTACAGGCACTCCACTTCAAGGAAATACAGGCACTCCACTTCAAGGAAATACAGGCACTCCACTTCAAGGAAATACAGGCACTCCACTTCAAGGAACTACAGGCACTCCACTTCAAGGAACTACAGGCACTCCACTTCAAGGAACTACAGGCACTCCACTTCAAGGAACTACAGGCTCTCCACTTCAAGGAACTACAGGCACTCCACTTCAAGGAACTACAGGCACTCCACTTCAAGGAACTACAGGCACTCCACTTCAAGGAACTACAGGCACTCCACTTCAAGGAACTACAGGCACTCCACTTCAAGGAACTACAGGCACTCCACTTCAAGGAACTACTGGCACTCCTCTTCAAGGAACTACAGGCACTCCACTTCAAGGAACTACTGGCACTCCACTTCAAGGAACTACTGACACTCCACTTCAAGGAACTACTGGCACTCCTCTTCAAGGAACTACAGGCACTCCACTTCAAGGAACTACTGGCACTCCACTTCAAGGAACTACTGGCACTCCACTTCAAGGAACTACAGGCACTCTACTTGAAGGAACTACAGGCACTTCCCTTTGAAGGAAGTACAGGCACTCCACTTGAAGGAACTAAGAACATAAGAAAGAAGGAACACTGCAGAAGGCCTACTGGCCCATGCGAGGCAGGTCCAAGTCTCCTACCGGCTTAAGTCAATGCCCCAACCTAGTCAGGTCATGTCACATTCACTTAAGGAAGGAACACGGCAACTGACCTAGTAGCACAAGCTAATCAGGTCCAACTCTCACCCACTCATGTATTTATCTAACCTATTTTTAAAATTACACAACGTTTTAGCCTCTATAACTGTACTCGGGAGTTTGTTCCACCCATCCACAACTCTATTACCAAACCAGTGCTTTCTTATATCCTTCCTGAATCTGAATTTATCTAACTTAAAACCATTGCTGCGAGTCCTGTCTAGGCTAGATATTTCCAGCACGTTATTTACATCCTCTTTATTTATTCCTGTCTTCCATTTATACACCTCAATCAAATCCCCTTAATTCTACGCCTTTCTAGAGAGTGCAGATTCAGGGCCCTTAGTCTATCCTCATAGGGAAGATTTCTGATACATGGGATCAACTTTTTCATCCTCCTTTGTACATTTTCCAGAACATTTATATCCATTTTGTTATACGGTGACCAAAACTGTGCAGCATAATCTTAATGAGGCCTAACCAAGGATGTATAGAGTTGAACAACCTGAGGACTCCTATTATTTATGCTTCTTGATATGAAGCCAAGAATTCTGTTAGCTTTATTGCAAACACTAATGTACTGTTGTCTTGGTTTCAGATTACTGCTAACCAGAACTCCTAAATCTTTTTCACAATCCGTAATATTAAGATCTACATTATTTAGTTTATATGTGGCATGGTTATTTTCCTGTCCAACATTTAGAACTTTACATTTGTCTATATTAAACTGCATCTGCCACCTCTCCGACCACTGCATCAGTATATTCAAATCTTCCTGGAGTGCTCTAATGTCCTCGTCAGAATGAATTCCACGGCCTTTTTTGGTGTCATCGGCAAACTTGCTTATGTCGCTCTTCATGCCATCATCAATGTCATTTACATAGACTGTAAAAACAGGGAGCTCAACACTGACCCCTGTGGAACACCGCTCGTGACGCTTCCCCATTCTGATTTCTCCCCATTTATGCAAACTCTCTGTTTGCCTATGAGTCAACCATGCCTCTATCCTGGAAAAATATCTCCTCCTGTTCCATGTGCCTGAAGTCAATATACACAATATCATATTCATTACCATGATCTACCTCCTCAAATACCTTAGTGAAAAAAATTAATAAATTTGTAAGGCAGGAACGCCCCTTTGTAAAACCATGCTGAGATTCGTTGATTAATTTATGCTCTTCAAGGTGGCTACGAACTGCCTCGGCAATTATTGATTCCATAAATTTTCCCACTATGGAGGTTAGGCTTATTGGTCTATAGTTCGAAGCTAAGGACCTGTCACCTGCTTTGAAAATAGGTATCACATTTGCCATTTTCCACTTATCTGGCACCATGCCAGTCTGTAGTGATATGTTGAAAAGATTAGCCAGAAGTTTGCTAAGCTCCTCTTTACATTCCTTTAGAACCCTTGCATACAGTTCATCAGGGCCTGGGGATTTGTTAGGTTTTAATTTATCTATTTGCCTAAGGACCATGTCACTTGTGACCCTAATTGTGGATAGTTTATTATCATCTTGTTCTACATAATTTATTATTTCTGAAATATCGCTAGTATCTTCCTGTGTAAAAACTGAGAGGAAGTACGTGTTAAAAATTCTACACATTTCCTTACCACTGTCAGTGAGCTGACCCGAGTAACTTTTGAGTGGGCCTATCTTGTCCCTGATCTTACTTCTATATACCTGAAAGAATTCTTTTGCGTTAGTCTTCGATTCTCTTCCAACTTTAACCTCAATCTTTTTTTGCTTTTCTAATTCCCTTTTTTATCTCTTTAACTGAATATATTGATTCCTTAATTGCCCCTATCCTCTTTTGATTTGCCTATATATGCCTCTCTTTTGAAAAATGAGATGTTTTAATCTATTGTTCATCCATTTAGGATAATTTTTGTTTGATCTGATTTCCCTATCTGGAACATAAGTTGCCTGAACAGCTAGAACTATGCCCTGGAAAACGTCATATCGGCAGTCATCACCACCTACCTGACCCATAGTCAGGTCATTCCAGTTCAGCCCACCCAAGTAATTTTTCAGTCCTATGAAATAAGCCAAGCAGAAGTCGGGGACAGAGACTTGATTGCCATTATTAGGGGAATTCCATGATATATTAAAACTGAGTGATTTGTGATCACTTTCCCCAAGCTCACCATTAACCTCAAGATTATTAATTAGTGTTTCCCTACTGGCAAGAACCAAGTTGGCTCTGTCACAAACTGTTTTAGAAAACAAACCTGAATCGTATCAAGAAAGTCACTTGACTCTAAATTTCCTGTCAAATTGCTCCAGTCAATCTGTCTATAGTTGAAATCTCCCATTAGCACAACATTTTCGTATGTAGATGCCTTACGAATTTCGTCCCATAGAAGTTTACCGCACTCCCTATCAAGATTTGGGGCCCTGTAAATCACACCCAAAATTAGTTTTTCACGGCCCTCGAGAAGCTGTAACCAAACAGATTCAGTGGCTGATGCTTCTAGTTTTATATATTGTTTAACACAACAATTTAAATTGATGTACATCGCTACTCCACCAGCCTTCCTGTTGACCCTGTCAGTGTGGAATGATTTATAGCCTTGTATGTGACATTCAGAGGGCATCTCTCTATCTTTCACATTGAGCCAGGTTTCTGTTATAGCACTGATCTCTATGTTTGCTGCACTTGCAATTAATCTTAGCTCATCTATCTTATTTCTTACAATCATGCTATTAGTAGAGTAGACCTTAAGGGAGCTAGTCCCTTGCTACCCTCTGCTGTCTCCCTTTGTTTTCTGACCTGATCTACTGTCTTTATTTATAACTTCATAATGAATGTCTTTTATACATTTACTATTTTCAGCCCTAGTGTTGCAACCTGACTGTTTCCCACACACACCCATACCTCTATCTTCTATCAGTTTAAAATCCTAGGCATTTCAGCAATGGCCCTCTCGATTGAATGTGCAAGAGCTACCACCCCTGCCCCAGAGAGATGTACCCCTTCCCTTGCATACATATCATGTTTGCCATAAAAGTTGTCCCAGTTGTCAATGAATGGGATTGCAAGTTCCTTGCAGTATCTGTCTAGCCAGCAATTTACACCAATTGCCCTAGACAACCATTCATTGCCCACTCCCCTTCTAGGCAAGATGCTACATATGATTGGGACCCCTCCCTTAGACTTAATTAAATCTATAGCTGACCTGTACTTATCTAGCAGCTCTTCTCTCCTACCCTTCCCAATATCATTTCCACCAGCACTGAGACAGATAATAGGCCTGTTCCCAATACCTGACATGACATAATATTATCCAACATGTTGACTGTCACTAACACCAGCTCCAGGGAAGCACACTCTATCTCTTACCTTCTTATTCCTATTACAGAAAGCACGATCCATATATCTTACCTGTGAATCACCAGCCACAAGTATGCGCTTACATCTATTTGCAGAAGTAGTACCTTTACCTTCACTGGCCACTGAAGTACACTCATCCTGAAGAACAGAGAAGCGATTTCCTACCTTCAAATCTTCTCTCTTAACTTTCCTTATTTTGATGCTCTTCCCATTACTGGAAACCACTTGCCACTTGAAGAAACTACAAGCACTCCCTTTGAACTAGGTACAGGCACTCCACTTGAAAGAACCGGAGGCATTCCTCTTCAAGGAACTACAAGCACGCCACTTGAAGGAACTACACGCACTCCACTTGAAGGAACAACATGCACGCCACTTGAAGGAACTACAAGCACTCCACTGAAGGAACTACAGGCATTCCACCTGACGGAACTACAGGCACTCCACTTGAAGGAACAAGCACTCCACTTGAAGGAACAAGCACTCCACTTGAAGAAACTACAGGAACAAGCACTCCACTTGAAGGAACTACAGGAACAAGCACTCCACTTGAAGGAACTACAGGCACTCCACTTGAAGGAACAACATGCACGCCACTTGAAGGAACTACAAGCACTCCACTGAAGGAACTACAGGCATTCCACCTGACGGAACTACAGGCACTCCACTTGAAGGAACAAGCACTCCACTTGAAGGAACAAGCACTCCACTTGAAGAAACTACAGGAACAAGCACTCCACTTGAAGGAACTACAGGAACAAGCACTCCACTTGAAGAAACTACAGGAACAAGCACTCCACTTGAAGGAACCACAGGAACAAGCACTCCACTTGAAGGAACTACAAGCAATCCACCTGAAGGAACTACAAGCAATCCACCTGAAGGAATTACAGGCACTATACTTGAAGGAACTACAAGCACTCGTCTTACCTGGAGGAGCTACAAGCACTCCATTTGAAGGAACTACAAGCATTCCACTTGGAGGAACTACAAGCATTCCATTTGAAGGAACTGCAAGCACTCCACATGAAAGAACTACAAACACTCCACTTGAAAGGACTACAGGCACTCCACTTGAAGGAACTACAAGCACTCCACATGAAGGAACTACAAACACTCCACTTGAAGGAACTACAAACACTCCACTTGAAGGAACTACAAACACTCCACTTGAAGGAACTACAAACACTCCACTTGTAAGAACTACAAGCACTCCACTTGAAGGAACTACAAGCACTCCACTTGAAGGAACTACAAGCACTCCACTTGAAGGAACTACAAGCACTCCACTTCAAGGGTTTATATTCAAGCAGTTACATTATTCAGGAAGGAGCGGTAAACCCGTAAGGGATTATACAGCTTCTGGGTTCATGTTGATGAAAAGATGGGGGCCAAATTCCTTGGATCATGAGCCCTTCACCTTTCTTAAGTGGTATACACTTACCTGAACGAAGTATCAAGAACTTATTTATGTATCAACGAGAAAAGTAACAGTATTCAAGTTTGAAAACTGTTTCACTAGTTGTTAGGCTGTAGTGATGGTAGAAGCGGTAAACCCGCGTGGGCCCTCCAGCATTTAACATTTCAGTAGTTAATGTGAAACAAAGTGAACTTTCTGGGTGACACTGACCTCCATGGCGCTAGTTAAGTTGTTTGTAGATACTCTTAAAGTCCACGAGTCAGTTGGTGTTATTGAGTGTCAAGTGAGGTGAGTGAGAGAGCGAGACAGTGTCCTCACCCTGACGACTGCTGTGAGAACACTGGTGTCTTAACCAAGACTTGTTGGTCATCCACACCCTCTATACCTCCCTCCCTCCCCACCTGTCTCACACCAACTCTCTCTCTCTCTCTCTCCCTTCCTCCTTTCCCCGCCTCAACTCTCTCTCACCCCTCATTCCCTTCTCCCATCCTTCTCTCTCACCCTCCCTCAACACAACTCTCTCTCCCCCTCCTTCTCTCTCACCCTCCCTCAACACAACTCTCTCTCCCCCTCCTTCTCTCTCACCCTCCCTCAACACAACTCTCTCCCCTTCCTTCTCTCTCACCCTCCCTCAACACAACTCTCTCTCCCCCTCCTTCTCTCCCACCCTCCCTCAACACAACTCTCTCCCCTCCTTCTCTCCCACTCTCCCTCAACACAACTCTCTCCCCTCCTTCTCTCTCACCCTCCCTCAACACAACTCTCTCTCCCTCCTTCTCTCCCACCCTCCCTCAACACAACTCTCTCCCACTCCTTCTCTCCCACCCTCCCTCAACACAACTCTCTCCCCCTCCTTCTCTCCCACCCTCCCTCAACACAACTCTCTCCCCCTCCGTCTCTCCCACCCTCCCTCAACACAACTCTCTCCCCTCCTTCTCTCCCACCCTCCCTCAACACAACTCTCTCCCCCTCCTTCTCTCCCACCCTCCCTCAACACAACTCTCTCCCCTCCTTCTCTCCCACCCTCCCTCAACACAACTCTCTCCCCCTCCTTCTCTCCCACCCTCCCTCAACACAACTCTCTCCCCCACCTTCTCTCCCACACTCCCTCAACACAACTCTCTCCCCTCCTTCTCTCCCACCCTCCCTCAACACAACTCTCTCCCCCTCCTTCTCTCCCACCCTCCCTCAACACAACTCTCTCCCCTCCTTCTCTCTCACCCTCCCTCAACACAACTCTCTCCCCCTCCTTCTCTCCCACCCTCCCTCAACACAACTCTCTCCCCTCCTTCTCTCTCACCCTCCCTCAACACAACTCTCTCCCCCTCCTTCTCTCCCACCCTCCCTCAACACAACTCTCTCCCACTCCTTCTCTCCCACCCTCCCTCAACACAACTCTCTCCCCCTCCTTCTCTCCCACCCTCCCTCAACACAACTCACAATCTCCACTCAACACAACTCTCTCCCCTCCTTCTCTCTCACCCTCCCTCAACACAACTCTCTCCCCCTCCTTCTCTCCCACCCTCCCTCAACACAACTCACAATCTCCACTCAAGTGTTACTGGTTTAGGTTAAGTCAGCAGGTTTATTCAAGTTTGGGTGATACAAATAAACAGAGTTACATAAATTATCATACATAGCAGCATATGTGTAGATTACCTGTTCCTACCTTCACTTACAACCTGAGAGCTGCTGCTTACCTCAGCTCCTCCAACAACCTTCCTCAGCATTACCTTTGTTAAGTTTTTGTTACGAAACGTTGAAATAAGTTAAGAATCCTAACGGAAATAAGTCACTTCGACTTTCCTGGGTTATCCTGGGTAATTTACACATATCCTGCTGTGTAGGATAACTCGTGTACCTGTATTTATGTGTACCTGAGTAAATTTACTTAATAAGGAAGCAGATAAAGCTGGAGTCTGTTGTGGGCCAGACACTTAATTTGATCACATGAACTCAAGAATGAAGGACACAGCAGTAGGCCTACTTGCTCATGCTAGGCAGGTTCATCTCACGCCCACCCACACTCACTCATGTACCTGTCCAACCTATCTATAAAACTATCTACATGACAGAACAAAGTTTGTTCCACAGTACAACTCTGTTGATAAGTAAGGTCATGTAGGCACAGGTACACATAAGTATGATTATCATACATAGTTTAACATGTGTAAATTACCCGGGGCAACCCCCCAAAACAATAAGACTAAATGACTTATTTCTATTGAGGTCTTAGCTAATCAGTTACATATTTTCAACTCACTGTGTATATCACCTTTATTCCTGTCTTTCATGTGTACACTTCAGTCACATCCCCATAATTCTACACCGCTCCAGACAGTGCACATTCAGCGCTCTCAGTCTGTCTTCGTGAGAAAGATTTCTGATATAGGGAATCAACTTTGTCATTCTTCTCTCTGGATGTTTTCGGCCCATTTATGCACAGTCTGTAATTTGCAGACCAGGAATAAGCAGCGTATTGTAAATAAGGTCTTACCAAGGGTTCAAAAAGGTGAAGTATATCCTGAGGACTTTTATTTATGCTTCTTGATAAACCAATTCAGTTTACTGTGAATATTTTTTAAATTTTTGTCAAGGTTCTAAATTACTGCTAACCAGAACTCTGAAACCTTTATTTTATTCACTCTGAGACCAACAATACATATTTGAATTGATATGTACCATAGTTATTTTCTTTTCCTTGAAACAGAGCTTTACATATGTCTATATTAAACTGCATCAACCACTTCGACAAAAACATGAACCATCGGAGCAGCAGTGTGGTCATAATCAGGAAAACACTCAACCATGAGGGATAAGAGTGTTTTCCTGATTATGACCAATTTAAATTTGACAACAGGGACATCAACTGACAGCTAATAAATCATAAGCTTGATGAAATTCATTGCGAAGTCAATATGATAAACGATGACCTAAACCAGTAAGTATATCGAGAGGATGAGCTCAGAGGTATTAGAAGTTACAAAGGAGGAGGAGAAGGTGCAGGTTGGAAAGAGAGAGGCGTTCCCACTATATGAGAAGACGACGAATAACAGAGCTCCACAAAGGCAGTTCTCGAAAGAACGAAGAGTAACACTGGCTTGAGAATTAGGAAACACTTAGTTCAAATTGAATGCATCATACAGAGTCCAGGAGAGATAGAGAAAGCTAAGAGGCATAATTGAAGTTAAAAGAAATACAAAATACTTTTCGTATGCAAAGGCCAGGTCAAAAACAACGTCTATTATCGGGTCTTTGAATAGAGGAGATGGGACATAATAACGATAATAATAATAATATATTTATTTCTACAAGTACATGTACAAGGTATACAGTCCTAGCTGACATCAATGACATACTACAGTAAAGAAAGCCGCTTGTTATATAGAGTATTTCGGGCAAATTGGGTCAGGTTGGTCCCAGGATGCGACCCACACCAGTCGACTAAAGCCCAGGTACTTATTTTTACTGATGGGTGAACATGGACAACAGGTGTAAGGAAATATGCCCATGTTTCTACCCTTTGCCGGGAATTGAACACCAACGACAACAAAGAAATGAGTGAAATACTTAAGTCTCAGTACCACTCAGTTCAGTGAGCCAGATGAGTTCTTCATGAATGAGACAAAATTCTGTAGACATCTCCCTAATCTCTGATATAACACTAACTCCCACTCGCTCTGAAAAAGCCAATGATTGTACGTCCATGCACTCCGTCCCCGACTCAGACTTGTAGAACTCCATATTCATCAAGAATTGCAAGAAACCCTAACCACATGCCTATGGAGAAGCGTAGACGCAAGAGTCATCCCAAAGTAATTAAAATCCACTGATATTGTCCCACTCCACAAACTTGGTAGTAAAGCAATGGCAAAAAACTACAGACCAATAGTCCTAGCATCCCACATTATGAAGATCTTTGAAAAGGTTTCAAGAAGCAAGATTACCAGTCACATGGAATCACAGCAGTTGCACAACCCAGGTCAACATGGGTTCAGAACAGCTCATTCCTGCCTTTCACAACTGCTGGATGATTACGACATGGTCTTGGACGCACGTGAAGACAGAATGCAGATGTTGTATGCAGTGACTTTGCAAAAACCCCTGACAAGTGCGACTATTGGGGTAACTGCACATAAAATGCGTGCAAAAGAAATAACTGGGAAGGTGGGCAGATGGATTTTTAACTTCCTCACAAACAAAACAAACTGAAGCAGTAAACTGGCTACTGTGAAAACTTCTGTCACTCCAGGTCATGGTACTCGCTTCATTCCTCTTCTTCATTCTCATTTCTAACATAGACAAGCACGTAAGTCATAACACTGTCTTATCCTCTGCAGACTGTTACGAAGATGTGGACTAGTGTTTTATTCCCCCCCTCCCGGGGGGAATAAAACACTAGTCTAGGAGTAAACACATTTTTTTTTAAATAAACCACCAAGAGCCACACAGTAACAAGCTCACGCAGAGCGCTAAACAGACGGGCAACATTATAGGTTTGATTATCCAAGTAGGTTAATTAAACTGTCTGTTAGAAAAATAAACATATATTGTACAAAACATTACGTCTCACAAACACGCTGACAACACACACCACCATAATGAAAATTATACTCAAAAATTGATTGATTGGCTAAAGTTAGACTGTAAGAATATTGAAGATGATCAGGGCCGGCACACTTGGGGTCGGTACACTCAGGGCCGGCACACTTGGGGTCGGCACACTCAGGGCCGGCACACTTGGGGTCGGCACACTCAGGGCCGGCACACTTGGGGTCGGCACACTCAGGGCCGGCACACTTGGGGTCGGCACACTCAGGGCCGGCACACTTGGGGTCGGCACACTCAGGGCCGGCACACTCAGAGCCGGCACACTCAGGGCCGGCACACTAAGGGCCGGTACACTTAGGGACGTTACACTCATGGCCGGCACACTCAGGGCCGGCACACTCATTGCCGGTACACTCAGGGCCGGCACACTCAGGGCCGGAACACTGATGGTCGGCACACTCTGGGCCGGCAAACTCAAGGCCGGCACACTCTGGGCCGGCACAATCATGCCGGCACACTCAGGGCCGGCAAACTAGGGGCCGGCACACTCAGGGCCGGCACACTCAGGGCCGGCACACTCAGGAACGGCACACTCATGGCCGGCACACTAGGGTCCGGCACACTAGGGGCCGGCACACTAGGGGCCGACACACTCTGGGCTGGCACAATCAGGCCGGCAAACTCAGGGACGGCACACTCAGGGCCGGCACACTCAGGGCCGGCACACTCAGGGTCGGTGCACTATGGGGTGGCACACTCACGGACGGCACACTCAAGGCCAGCACACTCAGGGCCGGCACATTCTGGGCCGGAACACTCAGAGACGGCACACTCAGGGCCGGCACACTCAGGGCCGGCACACTCAGGGCCGGCACACTCAGGGCCGGCACACTCAGGGCCGGCACATTCAGGGCCGGCACACTCAGGGCCAGCACGCTCAGGGACGGCACTCTTAAGGCCGGCACACTAGGGTCCGGTACACTAGAGGCCGGCACACTAGGGACCGGCACACTCTGGGCCGGCACAATCAGGCCGGCACACTCAGGGACGGCACACTCAGGGCCGGCACACTCAGGGCCGGCACACTAGGGGCCGGCACACTATGGGCCGGGACACTCACGGACGGCACACTCAGGGTCGGCACACTCAGGGTCGACACACTCAGGGCCGGCACTCAGAGCCGCTCAGGCCCGGCACACTCAGGGCCCTAACACACAGAGACGGCACAATCAGGGCCGGCACACTCAAAGATGGCACACTCAGGGCCGGCACACTAGGGGCCGGCACACTCAGGACCGACACACTCAGGGCCGGCACATTCAGGGCCGGCACACTCAGGGCCAGCACGCTCAGGAACGGCACTCATAAGGCCGGCACCCTAGGGACCGTCAGACTCAGGACCGGCACTGTCAGGGCCGGCACACTAGGGGCCGCCACATTCAGGGCCGGCACACTCAGAGCCGGCACACTCAGGGCCGGCACACTCAGGGCCGAAACATCAAGGCCGGCACACTCAGGGCCGGCACATTCAGGGCCAGCACACTCAGGGCCAGCACACTCAGGGCCGGCACTTTTAGGGCCGGTACACTAGGGGCCGCCACATTCAGGGCCGGCAAACTCAGGGCTGGCACACTCAGGGCCGGCACATTCAGGGCCCTCACACTCAGGTCCGGCACACTCAGGGCCGGTACATTCAGAGCCGGCACACTCAGGGCCGGTACACTAAGGGCCGGTACACTAAGGGCCGGTACACTCATGGCCGGCACACTCATGGCCGGCACACTCAGGACCGGCACACTCAGGGCCGGCACACTCAGGGTCGGCACACTCATTGCCGGTACACTCAGGGCCGGCACACTCAAGGCCGGAACACTGAGGGCCGGCACACTCAGGTCCGGCAAGCTCAAGGCCGACACACTCTGGGCCGGCACAATCATGCCGGCACACTCAGGGCCGGCACACAAGGGGCCGGCACACTCAGGGCCGGTACACTCAAGGCCGGCACACTCAGGAACGGCACACTCATGGTCGTCACACTAGGGTCCGGCACACTAGGGGCCGGCACATTAGGGGCCGGCACACTAGGGGCCGGCACACTCTGAACTGGCACAATCAGGCCGGCACACTCAGGGACGGCACACTCAGGGCCGGCACACTCAGGGCCGGCACACTAGGGGCCGGCACACTGTTGGCCGGCACACTCACGGACGGCACACTCAATGCCGGCAAACTCAGGGCCGGCACACTCAGGGTCGGCACACTCAGGGCCGGCACACTCAGGGACGTCACACTCAAAGCCGTCACACTCAGGGCCGGGACATTCAGGGCCGGCACACTCAGGGCCGGCACACTCAGGGCCGGCACACTCAGGGCCGTCACACTCAGGGCCGGGACATTCAGGGCCGGAACACTCAGAGACGGCACACTCAGGGCCGGCACACTCAGGGCCGGCATACTAGGGGCCGGCACACTCAGGGCCGGCACACTCAGGGCCGGCACATTCAGGGCCGGCACGCTCAGGGCCGGCGCACTAGGGGCCGGCACATTCAGGGCCGGCACACTCAGGGCCGGTACACTCAGGGCCGGCACATTCAGAGCCGCTCAGGGCCGGCATACTCAGGGCCGTCACACTCAGGGCCGGGACATTCAGGGCCGGAACACTCAGAGACGGCACACTCAGGGCCCTCACACTCACGGCCGGCACACTCACGGCCGGCACACTAGGGGCCGGCACACTCAGGGCCGGCACACTCAGAGCCGCTCAGGGCCGGCACACACAGGGTGGTCACACTCAGGGCCGGGACATTCAGGGCCGGAACACTCAGAGACGGCACACTCAGGGCGTACACACTCAGGGCCGGCACACTCAGGGCCGGCACACTTGGGGCCGGCTCACTCAGGGCCGGCACACTCAGGGCCGGCACATTCAGGGCCGGCACACTCAGAGCCAGCACGCTCAGGGCCGGCACTTTCAGGGCCGGCACACTAGGGGCCGCCACATTCATGGCCGGCACACTCAGGGCCGGCACACTCAGGGCCGGCGCACTCAGTGCCGGCAAATTAAATCCGGCACACTCAGGGCCGGCAAAATCAGGGTCGGCACAATCATTGCCGGTACACTCAAGGCCGGCACACTCAGGGCCATCACACCAGGTTCGGCATGCTCAGGGCCGGCACGCTCAGGGCTGGCACACTCAGGGCCGGCACAATCAGGGCCGGCACACTCAGGGCCAGCACACTCAGGACCGGCACACTAATGGCCGGTACACTAAGGGCCGGTACACTCATGGCCGGCACACTCAGGGCCGGCTCACTCAGGACCGGTACACTCAGGGCCGGCACACTCAGGGCCGGCACACTCATTGCCGGTACACTCAGGGCCGGCACACTCAGGGCCGGAACACTGATGGCCGGCACACTCAGGGCCGGCAAACTAAAGGCCGGCAGACTCTGGGCCGGCACAATCATGCCGGCACACTCAGGGCCGGCACAATAGGGGCCGGCACACTCAGGGCCGGCAAACTAAAGGCCGGGAGACTCTGGGCCGGCACAATCATGCCGGCACACTCAGGGCCGGCACAATAGGGGCCGGCACACTCAGGGCCGGCACACTCAAGGCCGGCACATTCAGGAACGGCACACTCATGGCCGGCACACTAGGGTCCGGCACACCAGGGGCAGGCACACTAGGGGCCGGCGCAAACTGGGCCGGCACAATCAGGCCGGCACACTCAGGGACGGCACACTCAGGGCCGGCACACTCAGGGCCGGCACACTAGATGCCGGCACACTATGGGCCGGCACATTCACGACGGCACACTCAGGGCCGGCACACTCAGGGCCGTCTCACTCAGGACCGGCACATTCAGGGCCCAAACATTCAGAGACGGCACAGTCAGGGCCGGCACACTCAGGGCCGGCAAACTCAGGGCCGGCACACTAGGGGCCGGCACACTCAGAGTCGGCACTCTTAAGGCCGGCACACTAAGGACCGTCAGACTCAGGGCCGGCACACTCAGGGCCGGCACACTCAGAGCCGCTCAGGGTCGGCACACTTGGGGCCGGCTCACTCAGGGCCGGCACACTCAGGGCCGGCACATTCAGGGCCGGCACACTCAGAGCCAGCACGCTCAGGGACGGCACTTTTAAGGCCGGCACACTAGGGACCGACAGACTCAGGGTCGCCACACTCAGGGCCGGCACACTCAGAGCCTCTCAGGGATGGCACACTCAGGGCCGTCACACTCAGAGCCGGCACATTCTGGGCCGGAACACTCAGGGCCAGCACGCTCAGGGCCGGCACTTTCAGGGCCGGCACACTAGGGGCCGCCACATTCATGGCCGGCACACTCAGGGCCGGCACACTCAGGGCCGGCGCACTCAGTGCCGGCAAATTAAAGCCGGCACACTCAGGGCCGGCAAAATCAGGGTCGGCACAATCATTGCCGGTACACTCAAGGCCGGCACACTCAGGGCCATCACACCAGGTTCGGCATGCTCAGGGCCGGCACGCTCAGGGCTGGCACACTCAGGGCCGGCACATTCAGTGCCGGCACACTCAGGGCCAGCACACTCAGGACCGGCACACTAATGGCCGGTACACTAAGGGCCGGTACACTCATGGCCGGCACACTCAGGGCCGGCACACTCAGGACCGGTACACTCAGGGCCGGCACACTCAGGGCCGGCACACTCAATGCCGGTACACTCAGGGCCGGCACACTCAGGGCCGGAACACTGATGGCCGGCACACTCAGGGCCGGCAAACTAAAGGCCGGCAGACTCTGGGAAGGCACAATCATGCCGGCACACTCAGGGCCGGCACAATAGGGGCCGGCACACTCAGGGCCGGCAAACTAAAGGCCGGGAGACTCTGGGCCGGCACAATCATGCCGGCACACTCAGGGCCGGCACAATAGGGGCCGGCACACTCAGGGCCGGCACACTCAAGGCCGGCACATTCAGGAACGGCACACTCATGGCCGGCACACTAGGGTCCGGCACACCAGGGGCAGGCACACTAGGGGCCGGCGCAAACTGGGCCGGCACAATCAGGCCGGCACACTCAGGGACGGCACACTCAGGGCCGGCACACTCAGGGCCGGCACACTAGATGCCGGCACACTATGGGCCGGCACATTCACGACGGCACACTCAGGGCCGGCACACTCAGGGCCGTCTCACTCAGGACCGGCACATTCAGGGCCGAAACATTCAGAGACGGCACAGTCAGGGCCGGCACACTCAGGGCCGGCAAACTCAGGGCCGGCACACTAGGGGCCGGCACACTCAGAGTCGGCACTCTTAAGGCCGGCACACTAAGGACCGTCAGACTCAGGGCCGGCACACTCAGGGCCGGAACACTCAGAGCCGCTCAGGGTCGGCACACTCAGGGCTGGCACACTCAGAGCCGCTCAGGGCCGGCACACTCAGGGCCGTCACACTCAGAGCCGGCACATTCAGGGCCGGAACACTCAGGGTCGGCACGCTCAGGGCCGGCACTCTCAGGGCCGGCACACTCAGGGCCGGCACATTAAGGCCGGCACACTCAGGGCGGGCAAAATTAGGGCCGGCACAATCATTGTCGGTACACTCAAGGCATGCACACTCAGGGCCAGGACACCAGGGTCGGCACAGTCAGGGCCGGCACGCTCAGGGCCGGCACATTCAGTGCCGGCACACTCAGGACCAGTACACTCAGGGCCGGCACTCTTAGCGCCGGTACACTAAGGGCCGCCACATTCAACACCGGCACACTCAGGGCCGGCACACTCAGGGCCGGCACATTAAGGCCGGCACACTCAGGGCCGGCACACTCAGGGCCGGCACACTCAGGGCCGGCACACTCAGGTCCGGCACACTCATGGCCGGTACACTCATGGCCATCACACTCAAGGCCGGCACACTAAGGGGCGGTACAGTCAGGGCCGGTACACTCATGACCGGCACACTAAAGGCCGGCACACTCAGGACCGGTACACTCAGGGCCGGCACACTCAGGGCCGGCACACTCATTTCCGGTACACTCATGGCCGGCACACTCAGGACCGGTACACTCAGGGGCGGAACACTGAGGGCCGGCACTCTCAGGGCCGGCAAACTCAAGGCCGGCACACTCTGGGTCGGCACAGTCATGCCGGCACACTCAGGGCCGGCACACTCAGGGTCGGTACACTCAGGGCCGGCACACTCAGAGCCGCTGAGGGCCGGCACACTCAGAGCCGCTGAGGGCCGGCACACTCAGGGCCGTCACACTCAGGGCCGGTACATTCAGTGCCGGGACACTCAGGGCCGGCACACTAAGGGCAGGTACACTCAGGGCCGGTACACTCATGGCTGGCACACTCAGGGCCGGCACACTCAGGACCGGTACACTCAGGGCCGGCACACTCAGGGCCGGCACACTCAGGGCCGGAACACTGATGGCCGGCACACTCAGGGCCGGCAAACTAAAGGCTGGCACACTCTTGGCCGGCACAATCATGCCGGCACACTCAGGACTGGCACAATAGGGGCCGGCACACTCAGGGCCGGCACACTCAAAGCAGGCACATTCAGGAACGGCACACTCATCGCCGGCACACTAGGGTCCGGCACACCAGGGGCCGGCACACTAGGGGCCGGCACACTCTGGGCTGGCACAATCAGGCCGGCACACTCAGGGACGGCACACTCAGGGCCGGCACACTCAGAGCCGGCACACTAGATGCCGGCACACTATGGGCCGGCACATTCACGGACGGCACACTCAGGGCCGGCACACTCAGGGTCGTCTCACTTAGGGCCGGCACATTCAGGGCCGAAACACTCAGAGACGGCACACTCAGGGCCGGCACACTCAGGGCCGTCACACTCAGGGCCGGCACACTAGGGGCCGGCACACTCAGGGCCGGCACACTCAGGGCCGGCACATTCAGGGCCGGCACACTCAGGGACTGCAGGCTCAGGGGCGGCACTCTTAAGGCCGGCATACTAGGGACCGTCAGACTCAGGGCCGGCACACTTAGGGCCGGCACACTCGTGGTCGGCACACTCAGGGCTGGCACACTCAGAGCCGCTCAGGGCCGGAAACACTCAGGGCCGTCACACTCTGGGCCGGCACATTCAGGGCCGGAACACTCAGGGTCGGCACGCTCATGGCCGGCACTCTCAGGGCCGGCACACTAGGGGCCGCCACATTCAGGGCCGGCACACTAAGGGCCGGCACACTCAGGGCCGGCACATTAAGGCCGGCACACTCAGGGCGGGTAAAATCAGGGCCGGCACAATCATTGCCGGTACACTCAAGGCCGGCACACTCAGGGCCAGCACACCAGGGTCGGCACACTCAGGGCCGGCACGCTCAGGGCCGGCACATTCAGTGCCGGCACACTCAGGGCCAGCACACTCAGGGCCGGCACTCTTAGCGCCGGTACACTAAGGGCCGCCACATTCAGAGCCGGCACACTCAGGGCCGGCACACTCAGGGTCGGCACATTAAGGCCGGCACACTCAAAGCCGGCACACTCAGGGCCGGCACACTCAAAGCCGGCACACTCAGGTCCGGCACACTCATGGCCGGTACACTCATGGCCATCACACTCAAGGCCGGCACACTAAGGGGCGGTACACTCAGGGCCGGTACACTCATGACCGGCACACTAAAGGCCGGCACACTCAGGACCGGTACACTCAGGGCTGGCACACTCAGGGCCCGCACACTCATTGCCGGTACACTCATGGCCGGCACACTCAGGGCCGGAACACTGAGGGCCGGCACACTCAGGGCCGGCAAACTCAAGGCCGGCACACTCTGGGTCGGGACAGTCATGCCGGCACACTCAGGGCCGGCACACTCAGGGTCGGTACTCTCAGGGCCGGCACACTCAGAGCCGCTGAGGGCCGGCACACTCAGGGCCGTCACACTCAGGGCCGGCACATTCAAGGCCGGAACTCTCAGGTCAGGCACGCTTAGGGCCGGTACTCTCAGGGCCGGCACACTAGGCGCCGCCACATTCATGGCTGGCACATTCAGGGCCGGCACACTCAGGGCCGGCACACTCAGGGCCGGCACATTAAGGCCGGCACACTCAGGGCAGGCAAAATCAGGGCCGGCACAATCATTGCCGGTACACTCAAGGCCAGCACACTCAGGGCCAGCACTCCAGGGCCGGCACACTCAGGGCCGGCACGCTCAGGGCCGGCACACTCAGGGCCGGCACATTCAGTGCCGGCACACTCAGGGCCAGCACACTCAGGGCCGGCACTCTTAGGGCCGGTACACTAAGGGCGCCACATTCAGGACCGGCGCACTCAGGGCCGGCACACTCAGGGCCCGCACATTAAGGCCGGCACACTCAGAGCCGGCACACTCAGGGCCGGAACACTCAGGGCCCGCACACTCAGGTCCGGCACACTCACGGCCGGTACACTCAGAGCCGGCACACTCAGGGCCGGGACACTAAGGGCCAGTACACTCAGAGCCGGTACACTCATGGCCGGCACACTCAACGCCGGCACACTCAGGACCGGTGCACTCAGGGCTGGCACACTCAGGGTCGGCACACTCATTGCCGGTACACTCAGGGCCCGAACACTCAGAGCCGGCACACTCAGGGCCGGCAAACTCAAGGCCGGCACACTCTGGGCCGGGCCAATCATGCCGGCACACTCAGGGCCGGCACACTAGGGGCCGGCACACTCAGGACCGGCACACTCAGGGGCGGCACATTCAGGGCTGGCACACTCAGGACCAGCACACTCAGGGACGGCACTCTTAAGGCCGGCACACTAGGGACCGTCACACTCAGGGCCGGCACACTCAGAGCCAGCACACTCAGGGTCGGCACACTCAGGGCCGGCACACTCAGAGACGCTGAGGGCCGGCACACTCAGGGCCGTCACACTCTGGGCCGGCACATTCAGGGCCGGTACACTCAGGGCCGGCACTCTCAGGGCCGGCACACTCAGGGCCGGCAAAATCAGGGCCGGCACAATCATTGCCGGTACACTCAAGGCCGGCACACTCAGGGCCAGCATACCAGTGTCAGCACACTCAGGGCCGGCACGCTCAGGGCCGGCACACTCAGGGCCGGCACACTCAGGGCCGGCACATTCAGACCGGCACACTCAGGGCCGGCACACTCAGGGCCGGCACAATCATTGCCTGTACACTCAGAGCCGGCACACTCAGGGCCGGCACACTCAGGTCTGGCACACTCATTGCCGGTACACTCAGGGGCGGCACACTCATGGCCGGCACACTAAGGTCCGGAACACTCAGAGCCGGCACACTCAGGGCCAGCACAGTCAGGTCTGGCACACTCAGGGCCGGTACACTCAGGGCCGGCACACTCAGGGCCGGCACACTCATTGCCGGTACACTCAGGCGCGGCACACTCATGGCCTGCACACTAAGGTCCGGCACACTCAGGGCCGGCACACTCAGGTCCAGCACACTCAGGACCGGTACACTCAAGGCCGGCACACTCAGGCTGGCACATTAAGGCCGGCACACTCAGGGCCGGCACACTCACGCTCGGCACAATTAGGGCCGGCACACTCAGGTCCGGCACACTCAGGGCCGGTACACTCAGGGCCGGCACTCTCAGGGCCGGCACACTCATTGCCGGTACACTCAGGGCCAGCACACTCATGGCTGGCACACTAAGGGCCGGCACACTCAGGGCCGGCACACTCAGGTCCGGCACACTCAGGACCGGTACACTCAAGGCCGGCACACTCAGGGCCGGCACACTATTTGCCGGTACACTCAGGGCCGGCACACTCAGGGCCGGAACACTCAGGGCCGGCAAACTCAAGGCCGGCACACTCTGGGCCGGCACAATCATGCCGGCACACTCAGGGCCAGCACACTCCGGGCCGGGACAGTCAGGGCCGCACACTCAGGGACGGCACACTCAGGGCCGGAACACTCTGGGCCGGCACACTAGGGGCCGGCACACTAGGGGCCGGCACACTAGGGGCCGGCACACTCTCTGCCGGCACAATCAGGCCGGCACACTCAGGGCCGGCACACTCAGTATAACGGGTTTGTTTGGTAGGTCCTGCAAGCGGTTGTTTAATGATACGTCTTCGGAGGCTTCTTCGTTTATTGTTAAGTCGTGGTGGGTACACAGGCTTGTGTGTTTTTGCCATGGCCCAGGCAGGGCCATCCCACGAGAGAGAGCTGGGAGGCCTTGTGTCTTCCTGCTAGGCCGCTGTGTGAGTGAGGGTGAGGCAAGTCTGGGCATACTGAAGTGGCAAGGCCTATAGGTGGCAGCACCAGCATGGCGCGAAATATGAACTAAGCTGGCAGACAGCATGGGCTGTCTGTGCAGTCAGTACAGGCTGTCTACGTATGCTCGGCCACCTACCGCGCGTCGTCCCGACGCGACAATACTGGTGGTAAAAGAAACTCGGTCTCTCTCTCGTAGGAACAGGGCACAGAACACAAAATAAAAACATATATATACATATGGACATGGAAAAAAACTTCCTACATGGAGGGAAGAAAAAAACATGTGGGAGTGCTAAACATCGTGGTCAAAGGCAGTGAGCGTCGAAGGGCATCACTGCACCCCTTCCTGCGTCTGGACAGATACTGCAACACGGGAGATATTGCTGCGGCTGAGCTGTGACGTAACAGGTTACGGTCTCCTCTGGAACGGTGAACCAGGTGAAGCAGTCATCGTAGGAGTCGCTGCAGGTTTTCACTCAACCTGGGGCACGACATGCTGGTGCCCTCGAGTGAGGCGTCGACAAAACTCGCAACTGGGCAGGACTTCTGGCAAGCGACTCAGGAGGACACTTCTCGACTGGTACTGTCGCTGGGCTGTCACTGCCGGCGAGCGTGGAGCGAGTTGTGGAGCGAGTCGTGGCAGAGACGACTGGGCGAAACATCTGAGAGTCGTAACATCATACACCAGACTGCAGTGAGAGAGCTAGCAGTCAAAGTGACATCTTTGTGCAGGCTGCTCACTGAAGCTTGTGACACGAGGCTGACACAGCGCCTGCCGACAGGCCTGACTGCGGCTGCAAGTGGGTGGTTAATGATACGTCTTCGGAGGCTTCTTCGTTTATTGTTAAGTCGTGGTGGGTACACAGGCTTGTGTGTTTGTGCCCATGGCCCGGGCAGGGCCATACCACGAGAGAGAGCTGGGAGGCCTTGTGTCTTCCTGCTAGGCCGCTGTGTGAGTGAGGGTGAGGCAAGTCTGGGCATACTGAAGTGGCAAGGCCTATAGGTGGCAGCACCAGCATGGCACGAAATATGAACTAAGCTGGCAGACAGCATGGGCTGTCTGTGCAGACAGTACAGGCTGTCTACATCAGGGCCGGCACACTCAGGGCCGACACACTCAGGGCCGGCATACTTAGGGCCGGCACACTCAGGGCCGGCACACTCAGGGCCGGGACACTCAGGGCCGGCACACTCAGGGACGGCAAACTCAGGGCCGGCACACTCAGGGCCGGCACACACAGGGCCGGAACACTTAGGGCCGGCACACTCATGTCCGGCACACTCAGGGCCGGCACACTCAGGGCCGGCACACTCAGGGCCGGCACACTTAGGGCCGGCACACTCATGGCCGGCACACTCAGGGCCGGCACACTCAGGGCCGGCACGCTAGGGGCCGGCATACTAGGGGCCGGCACACACAAACAGGTTGCCACTCAAACAACAGGGTACGTCTCAGACAGGGTGCTACTCAAAGAAGAGGGTGCCACTCAAACAGGATGCCACTCAAACAAAGGGTGCCACTCAAACAGGGTGTCACACAAACAACAGGGTGACTCTGCAACAACAGGGTGCCACTCAAACAGCATGGTGCCGATCAAACAGTGTGCAACTCAACAAAGTGGCAATCAAACAGGGTGCCACTCAAACAACAGGGTGCCACTCAAACAGGGTGCCACTCAAACAACAGGGTGCCTCTAAAGCAACAGGATGCCACTCTAACAACATGTTGCTACTCAAACAGGGTGCCACTCAAAAAGTGCAACTCAAACAGGGTGTCACTCAAACAACAGGGCCAAGTACCTGCCATGGCCCCACACAGTGGAAAACACTGTGAATCACAACAAAATAAACAAAATAACTTATCACCTCCTGGGCTTCATGTCACCCACACTACTTATCACCTCCTGGGCTTCATGTCACCCACACTACTTATCACCTCCTGGGCTTCATGTCACCCACACTACTTATCACCTCCTGGGCTTCATGTCACCCACACTACTTATCACCTCCTGGGCTTCACGTCACCCACACTACTTATCACCACCTGGGCTTCATGTCACCCACACTACTTATCACCTACTGGGCTTCATGTCACCCACACTACTTATCACCTCCTGGGCTTCATGTCACCCACACTACTTATCACCTCCTGGGCTTCATGTCACCCACTCTACTTATCACCTCCTGTGCTTCATGTCACCCACACTACTTATCACCTCCTGGGCTTCATGTCACCCACACTACTTATCACCTCCTGGGCTTCACGTCACCCACACTACTTATCACCTCCTGGGCTTCATGTCACCCACACAACTTATCACCTCCTGGGCTGCATGTCACCCACACTACTTATCACCACCTGGGCTTCATGTCACCCACACTACTTATCACCTCCTGGGCTTCATGTCACCCACACTACATATCACCACATTGGCTTCATGTCACCCACACTACTTATCACCTCCTGGGCTACATGTCACCCACACTACTTATCACCTCCTGGGCTTCATGTCACCCACACTACTTATCACCTCCTGGGCTTCATGTCACCCACACTACTTATCACCACCTGGGCTTCATGTCACCCACACTACTTATCAACTCCTGGGCTTCATGTCACCCACACTACTTATCACCTCCTGGGCTTAATGTCACCCACACTACTTATCACCTCCTGGGCTTCATGTCACCCACACTACTTATCATCTCCTGAGCTTCATGTCACCCACACTACTTATCACCTCCTGGGCTTCATGTCTCGCACACTACTTATCACCACCTGGCCTTCATGTCACCCACACTACTTATCACCACCTAGGCTTCATGTCACCCACACTACTTATCACCTCCTGGGCTTCATGTCACCCACACTACTTATCACCACCTTGACTTCATGTCACCCCACACTACTTATCACCACCTGGGCTTCATGTTACCCACACTACTTATCACCACCTGGGCTTCATGTCACCCACACTACTTATCACCACCTAGGCTTCATGTCACCCACACTACTTATCTCCACCTAGGCATCATGTCACCTCACTTCTTATCACCAGCTAGGCTTCATGTCACCCACACTACGTATCACCACCTAGGCTTCATGTCACTCACACTACTTATCACCTCCTAGGCTTCATGTCACCCACACTACTTATCACCACCAGGGTTTCATGTCACCTACACTACTTATCACCACCTAGGCTTCATGTCACCCGCACTACTTATTTAAACCAAGGCTTCATGTCACCCACACTACTTATCACCACCTGGGTTTCATGTCACCCACACTACTTATCACCACCTAGGCTTCATGTCACCCACACTACTTATCACCACCTGGGCTTCATGTCACCCACACTACTTATCACCACCTGGGCTTCATGTCACCCACACTACTTATCTCTTCCTTGGCTTCATGTCACCCACACTACTTATCACCACCTGGGCTTCATGTCATCCACACTACTTATCTCCACCTGGGCTTCATGTCACCCACACTTCTTATCACCACCTAGGCTTCATGTCAATCACACTACTTATGTTCACCTGGGCTTCATGTCAACCACACTACTTATCACCACCTAGGCTTCATGTCACCCACATTACTTATCACCTCCTGGGCTTCATGTCACCCACACTACTTATCACCACCTAGGTTTCATGTCACCCACACTACTTATCACCACCTGGGCTTCATGTCACCCACACTCCTTATCACCACCTGGGTTTCATGTCACCCACACTACTTATCTCTTCCTTGGCTTCAAGTCACCCACACTACTTATCAACACCTGGGCTTCATGTCATCCACACTACTTATCTCCACCTGGGCTTCATGTCACCCACACTACTTATCACCACCTAGGCTTCATGTCAACCACACTGCTTATCACCACCTGGGCTTCATGTCAACCAAAATACTTATCACCACCTGGGCTTCATGTCACCCACACTACTTTTCACCAACTAGGCTTCATGTCAACCACGCTACTTATCTCCACCTGGGCTTCATGTCACCCACACTACTTATCACCACCATGGCTTCATGTCACCCACACAACTTATCTCCACCTAGGCTTCATGTCACCCACACTACTTATCACCACCTGGGCTTCATGTCACCTACACTACTTATCTCCACCTAGGCTTCATGTCACCCACACTACTTATCACCACCTAGGCATCATGCCACCTACACTACTTATCACCACCTAGGCTTCATGTTACCCACACTAATTATCACCACATGAGCTTCATGTCACGCACACTACTTATCACCACGTAGGCTTCATATCACCCACACTAATTATCACCACCTAGGCTTCATGTCACCCACACTAATTATCACCACCTAGGCTTCATGTTACCCACACTAATTATCACCACCTGAGCTTCATGTCACCCACACTACTTATCACCACCTAGGCTTCATGTCACCCACACTAATTATCACCACCTAGGCTTCATGTCACCCACACTACTTATCTCCACCTAGGCTTCATGTCACCCACACTACTTATCACCACCTGGGCTTCATATCACCCACACTACTTATCACCACCTGGGCTTCATGTCACCCACACTGCTTATCACCACCTAGGCTTCATGTCACCCACACTACTTTTCTCCACCTAGTGAAGCTCATGTCACCCACACTACTTTTCACCACCTAGGCTTCATGTCACCTACACTACTTATCTCCACCTAGGCTTCATGTCACCCACACTACTTATCACCACCTGGGCTTCATGTCACCCACACTACTTATCACCACCTAGGCTTCATGTCACCCACAGTACTTATCACCACCTGGGCTTCATGTCACCCACACTACTTATCACCACCTGGGCTTCATGTCACCCACACTACTTATCTCCACCTGGGCTTCATGTCACCCACACTACTTATCACCACCTGGGCTTCATGTCATCCATAATACTTATCTCCACCTTTGCTTCATGTCATCCACACTACTTATCACCACCTAGGCTTCATGTCAACCACACTACTTATCACCACCTGGGCTTCATGTCAACCACACTACTTATCACCACCTGGGCTTCATGTCACCCTCACTACTTATCACCACCTGGGCTTCATGTCACCCACACTACTTATCATACCTAGGCTTCATGTCACCCACACTACTTATCACCACCTGGGCTTCATTTCACCCACACTAGTTATCACCTCCTGGGCTTCATGTCACGCACACTTCTTATCACCACCTGGGCTTCATGTCACCCATACTACTTATCACCACCTAAGCTTCACGTCACCCACGCTACTTATCACCACCTGGGCTTCATGTCACCCACACTACTTATCACCTCCTAGGCTTCATGTCACCTACTCTACTTATCACCTCCTGGGCTTCATGTCACACACACTTCTTATCACCACTTGGGCTTCATGTCACCCACACTACTTATAAACACCTAGGCTTCACGTCACTCACGCTACTTATCACCACCTGGGCTTCATGTCACCCTCACTACTTATCACCACCTAGGCTTCATGTCACCCACACTACTTATCACCACCTGGGCTTCATGTAACCCACACTACTTATCACCACCTCGGCTTCATGTCACCCACACTACTTATCACCACCTAGGCTTCATGTCACCCACACTACTTATCTCCACCTAGGCTTCATGTCACCTCACTTCTTATCACCACCTAGGCTTCATGTCACCCACACTACTTATCACCACCTAGGCTTCATGTCATCCACAATACTTATCACCTCCTAGGCTTCATGTCACCCACACTACTTATCACCACCTAGGCTTCATGTTACCCACACTACTTATCTCCACCTAGGCTTCATGTTACCTCGCTTCTTATCACCACCTAGGCTTCATGTCACCCACACTACTTATCACCACCTCGGCTTCATGTCACCCACACTACTTATCACCACCTAGGCTTCATGTCACCCACACTACTTATCACCACCTAGGCTTCATGTCATCCACAATACTTATCACCTCCTAGGCTTCATGTCACCCACACTACTTATCACCACCTAGGCTTCATGTCATCCACAATACTTATCACCTCCTAGGCTTCATGTCACCCACACTACTTATCACCACCTAGGCTTCATGTCACCCACACTACTTATCACCACCTAGGCTTCATGTCACCCACACTACTTATATCTTCCTGGGTTTCATGTCACCCACACTACATATGACCACCTGGGCTTCACGTCATCCACACTACTTATCTCCACCTGGGCTTCATGTCACCCACACTACTTATCACCACCTGGGCTTCATGTCACCCACACTACTTATCTCCACCTGGGCTTCATGTCACCCACACTACTTATCACCACCTGGGCTTCACGTCATCCACACTACTTATCTCCACCTAGGCTTCATGTCACCCACACTACTTATCACCTCCTAGGCTTCATGTCACCCACACTACTTATATCTTCCTGGGTTTCATGTCACCCACACTACTTATCACCACCTAGGCTTCATGTTACCTCACTTCTTATCACCACCTAGGCTTCATGTGAACCACACTACTTATCACCACCTGGGCGTCATGTCATCCACACTACTTATCACCACCTGGGCTTCATGTCACCCACACTACTTATCACCACCTAGGCTTCATGTCACCCACACTACTTATCTCCACCTAGGCTTCATGTCACCCACACTACTTATCACCACCTAGGCTTCATGTCACCCACACTACTTATCTCCACCTAGGCTTCATGTCACCCACACTACTTATAACCACCTGTTCTTCATGTCACCCACGCTACTTATCACCACCTAGGCTTCATGTCACCCACACTACTTATCACCACCTAGGCTTCATGCAACCTACACTACTTATCACCACCTAGGCTTCCTGTCACCCGCGATACTTATCACCACCTAGGCTTCATGTCACCCACACTACTTATCACCACCTGAGCTTCATGTCACCCACACTACTTATCACCACCTAGGCTTCATGTCACCCGCACTACTTATCTCCACCAATGCTTCATGTCACCCACACTACTTATCACCACCTAGGTTTCATGTCACCCACACTACTTATCACCACCTGGGCTTCATGTCACCCACACTACTTATCACCACCTGGGTTTCATGTCACCCACACTACTTATCTCTTCCTTGGCTTCAAGTCACCCACACTACTTATCACCACCTGGGCTTCATGTCATCCACACTACTTATCTCCACCTGGGATCCATGTCACCCACACTACTTATCACCACCTAGGCTTCATGTCAACCACACTGCTTATCACCACCTGGGCTTCATGTCAACCAAAATACTTATCACCACCTGGGCTTCATGTCACCCACACTACTTTTCACCAACTAGGCTTCATGTCAACCACGCTACTTATCTCCACCTGGGCTTCATGTCACCCACACTACTTATCACCACCATGGCTTCATGTCACCCGCACAACTTATCTCCACCTAGGCTTCATGTCACCCACACTACGTATCAACACCTGGGCTTCATGTCACCTACACTACTTATCACCACCTAGGCTTCCTGTCACCCACACTACTTATCACCACCTAGGCTTCATGTTACCCACACTAATTATCACCACATGAGCTTCATGTCACGCACACTACTTATCACCACGTAGGCTTCATATCACCAACACTACTTATCACCACCTGGGCTTCATGTTACCCACACTACTTATCACCACCTGAGCTTCATGTCACCCACACTACTTATCACCACCTAGGCTTCATGTCACCCACACTAATTATCACCACCTAGGCTTCATGTCACCCACACTACTTATCTCCACCTAGGCTTCATGTCACCCACACTACTTATCACCACCTAGGCTTCATGTCACCCACACTACTTATCACCACCTAGGCTTCATGTCAACCACACTACTTATCACCACCTAGGCTTCATGTCAACCACACTACTGATCACCACCTAGGCTTTATGTTACCCGCACAACTTATCTCCACCTAGGCTTCATGTCACCCACACTACTTTTCTCCACCTAGTGAAGCTCATATCACCCACACTACTTATCACCACCTAGGCTTCATGTCACCTACACTACTTATCTCCACCTAGGCTTCATGTCACCCACACTACTTTTCACCACCTGGGCTTCATGTCACCCACACTACTTATCACCACCTAGGCTTCATGTCACCCACAGTACTTATCACCACCTGAGCTTCATGTCACCCACACTACTTATCACCACCTAGGCTTCATATCACCCACACTACTTATCACCACCTATTCTTCACGTCACCCACACTACTTACCACCACCTGGGCTTCATGTCACCCACACTACTTATCACCACCTGAGCTCCATGTCACCCACACTACTTATCACCACCTAGGCTTCATATCACCCACACTACTTATCACCACCTAGGCTTCATGCCACCCACACTACTTATCACCACCTAGGCTTCATGTCAACCACACTGCTTATCACCACCTGGGCTTCATGTCACCCACTCTACTTATCACCTTCTGGGCTTCATGTCACCCACACTACTTATCACCACCTAGGCTTCATGTCAACCACACTACTGATCACCACCTAGGCTTTATGTTACCCGCACAACTTATCTCCACCTAGGCTTCATGTCACCCACACTACGTATCAACACCTGGGCTTCATGTCAACCACACTACTTATCACCACCTAGGCTTCATGTCACCCACACTACTTATCACCACCTAGGCTTCATATCACCAACACTACTTATCACCACCTGGGCTTCATGTTACCCACACTACTTATCACCACCTAGGCTTCATATCACCAACACTACTTATCACCACCTAGGCTTCATGTCACCCACACTACTTATCACCACCTAGGCTTCATATCACCAACACTACTTATCACCACCTGGGCTTCATGTTACCCACACTACTTATCACCACCTGAGCTTCATGTCACCCACACTACTTATCACCACCTAGGCTTCATGTCACCCACACTACTTATCACCACCTAGGCTTCATGTCACCCACACTACTTATCTCCACCTAGGCTTCATGTCACCCACACTACTTATCACCACCTGGGCTTCATGTCACCCACACTGCTTATCACCACCTAGGCTTCATGTCACCCACACTACTTTTCTCCACCTAGTGAAGCTCATATCACCCACACTACTTATCACCACCTAGGCTTCATGTCACCTACACTACTTATCTCCACCTAGGCTTCATGTCACCCACACTACTTTTCACCACCTGGGCTTCATGTCACCCACACTACTTATCACCTCCTAGGCTTCATGTCACCCACAGTACTTATCACCACCTGAGCTTCATGTCACCCACACTACTTATCACCACCTAGGCTTCATATCACCCACACTACTTATCACCACCTATTCTTCACGTCACCCACACTACTTACCACCACCTGGGCTTCATGTCACCCACACTACTTATCACCACCTGAGCTCCATGTCACCCACACTACTTATCACCACCTAGGCTTCATATCACCCACACTACTTATCACCACTTAGGCTTCATGCCACCCACACTACTTATCACCACCTAGGCTTCATGTCAACCACACTGCTTATCACCACCTGGGCTTCATGTCACCCACACTACTTATCACCTTCTGGGCTTCATGTCACCCACACTACTTATCACCACCTGGGCTTCATGTCACCCACACTATTTATCACCACCTGGGCTTCATGTCACCCAAACTACTTATCACCACCTAGGCTTCATGTCACCCACACTACTTATCACCACCTAGGCTTCATGTCAACCACACTACTTATCACCACCTAGGCTTCATGTCAACCACACTACTGATCACCACCTAGTCTTCATGTCACCCACACTACTTATCACCACCTGGGCTTCATGTCACCCACACTACTTATCACCACCTGGGCTTCATGTCACCCACACTACTTATCACCACCTAGGCTTCATGTCACCCACACTACTTATCACCACCTAGGCTTCATGTCACCCACACTACTTATCACCACCTGGGCTTCATGTCACCCACACTACTTATCACCACCTGGGCTTCATGTCACCCACACTACTTATCACCACCTGGGCTTCATGTCACCCACACTACTTATCACCACCTAGGCTTCATGTCACCCACACTACTTATCACCACCTGGGCTTCATGTCACCCACACTACTTATCACCACTAGGCTTCATGTCACCCACACTTCTTATCACCACCTAGGCTTCATGTCACCCACACTACTTATCACCACCTAGGCTTCATGTCACCCACACTACTGATCACCACCTAGGCTTCATGTCACTCACACTACTTATCACCACCTAGGCTTCATGTCACCCACACTACTTATCACCACCTAGGTTTCATGTCACCCACACTACTTATCACCACCTAGGCTTCATGTCACCCACACTACTTATCACCACCTGGGCTTCATGTCACCCACACTACTTATCACCACCTAGGCTTCATGTCACCCACACTACTTATCACCACCTAGGTTTCATGTCACCCACACTACTTATCACCACCTAGGTTTCATGTCACCCACACTACTTATCACCACCTAGGTTTCATGTCACCCACACTACTTATCACCACCTGGGCTTCATGTCACCCACACTACTTATCACCACCTAGGCTTCATGTCACCCACACTACTTATCACCACCTAGGCTTCATGTCACCCACACTACTTATCACCACCTAGGCTTCATGTCACCCACACTACTTATCACCACCTAGGCTTCATGTCACCCACACTACTTATCACCACCTAGGCTTCATGTCACCCACACTACTTATCACCACCTAGGCTTCATGTCACCCACACTACTTATCACCACCTAGGCTTCATGTCACCCACACTACTTATCACCACCTAGGTTTCATGTCACCCACACTACTTATCACCACCTAGGCTTCATGTCACCCACACTACTTATCACCACCTGGGCTTCATGTCACCCACACTACTTATCACCACCTGGGCTTCATGTCACCCACACTACTTATCACCACCTAGGCTTCATGTCACCCACACTACTTATCACCACCTAGGCTTCATGTCACCCATACTACTTATCACCACCTAGGTTTCATGTCACCCACACTACTTATCACCACCTAGGCTTCATGTCACCCACACTACTTATCACCACCTAGGCTTCATGTCACCCATACTACTTATCACCACCTGGGCTTCATGTCACCCACACTACTTATCACCACCTAGGCTTCATGTCACCCATACTACTTATCACCACCTAGGTTTCATGTCACCCACACTACTTATCACCACCTAGGCTTCATGTCACCCACACTACTTATCACCACCTAGGCTTCATGTCACCCATACTACTTATCACCACCTGGGCTTCATGTCACCCACACTACTTATCACCACCTAGGCTTCATGTCACCCATACTACTTATCACCACCTAGGTTTCATGTCACCCACACTACTTATCACCACCTAGGCTTCATGTCACCCACACTACTTATCACCACCTAGGCTTCATGTCACCCACACTACTTATCACCACCTGGGCTTCATGTCACCCACACTACTTATCACCACCTGGGCTTCATGTCACCCACACTACTTATCACCACCTGGGCTTCATGTCACCCACACTACTCTTCACTATTTACAGACACATCGCAAATATTGGGAAAGTAAAGACAAAAAAGCCTTCATATTATTACTGCAGTAAACTAATCATTGAAAATAACGAAGCATAATACTGTGAGTCACATTATCGACGCCACAACTTACCATCTTACCCAAAAATTATTAAACAAAATTTTGTTACGATTTCAGAAAATTACTATAATGCAATAACTTACTGACTTATTAAACCTCTTCAAATATACACGAATAAAATCAGGCAGGAAAATATTTTTGATTACGCTTTAGAAAGAGAATTTTTTTTTGTAAATATACCTGAGAGGCCAAGACCGTGAAGATTCTCTTGAAATCGCTTGTTCTTTCTAGGCTAGAATATTGCTGTACACTAACGACCCCTTACAAGGCAGGTGAAACTCCTACCTGGAGTTTACCTGGAGAGAGTTCCGGGGGTCAACGCCCCCGCGTCCCGGTCTGAGACCAGGCCTCCTGGTGGATCAGAGCCTGATCAACCAGGCTGTTGCTGCTGGCTGCACGCAAACCAACGTACGAGCCACAGCCCGGCTGATCCGGAACTGACTTTAGGTGCTTGTCCAGTGCCAGCTTGAAGACTGCCAGGGGTCTGTTGGTAATCCCCCTTATGTGTGCTGGGAGGCAGTTGAACAGTCTCGGGCCCCTGACACTTATTGTATGGTCTCTTAACGTGCTAGTGACACCCCTGCTTTTCATTGGGGGGATGGTGCATCGTCTGCCAAGTCTTTTGCTTTCGTAGTGGGTGATTTTCGTGTGCAAGTTCGGTACTAGTCCCTCTAGGATTTTCCAGGTGTATATAATCATGTATCTCTCCCTCCTGCGTTCCAGGGAATACAGGTTTAGGAACCTCAAGCGCTCCCAATAATTGAGGTGTTTTATCTCCGTTATGCGTGCCGTGAAAGTTCTCTGTACATTTTCTAGGTCGGCAATTTCACCTGCCTTGAAAGGTGCTGTTAGTGTGCAGCAATATTCCAGCCTAGATAGAACAAGTGACCTGAAGAGTGTCATCATGGGCTTGGCCTCCCTAGTTTTGAAGGTTCTCATTATCCATCCTGTCATTTTTCTAGCAGATGCGATTGATACAATGTTATGGTCCTTGAAGGTGAGATCCTCCGACATGATCACTCCCAGGTCTTTGACGTTGGTGTTTCGCTCTATTTTGTGGCCAGAATTTGTTTTGTACTCTGATGAAGATTTAATTTCCTCATGTTTACCATATCTGAGTAATTGAAATTTCTCATCGTTGAACTTCATATTGTTTTCTGCAGCCCACTGAAAGATTTGGTTGATGTCTGCCTGGAGCTTTGCAGTGTCTGCAATGGAAGACACTGTCATGCAGATTCGGGTGTCATCTGCAAAGGAAGACACGGTGCTGTGGCTGACATCCTTGTCTATGTCGGATATAAGGATGAGGAACAAGATGGGAGCGAGTACTGTGCCTTGTGGAACAGAGCTTTTCACCGTAGCTGCCTCGGACTTTACTCTGTTGACGACTACTCTCTGTGTTCTGTTAGTGAGGAAATTATAGATCCATCGACCGACTTTTCCTGTTATTCCTTTAGCACGCATTTTGTGCGCTATTACGCCATGGTCACACTTGTCGAAGGCTTTTGCAAAGTCTGTATATATTACATCTGCATTCTTTTTGTCTTCTAGTGCATTTAGGACCTTGTCGTAGTGGTCCAATAGTTGAGACAGACAGGAGCGACCTGTTCTAAACCCATGTTGCCCTGGGTTGTGTAACTGATGGGTTTCTAGATGCGTGGTGATCTTGCTTCTTAGGACCCTTTCAAAGATTTTTATGATATGGGATGTTAGTGCTATTGGTCTGTAGTTCTTTGCTGTTGCTTTACTGCCCCCTTTGTGGAGTGGGGCTATGTCTGTTGTTTTTAGTAACTGTGGGACGACCCCCGTGTCCATGCTCCCTCTCCATAGGATGGAAAAGGCTCGTGATAGGGGCTTCTTGCAGTTCTTGATGAACACAGAGTTCCATGAGTCTGGCCCTGGGGCAGAGTGCATGGGCATGTCATTTATCGCCTGTTCGAAGTCATTTGGCGTCAGGATAACATCGGATAGGCTTGTGTTAATCAAATTTTGTGGCTCTCTCATAAAAAATTCATTTTGATCTTCGACTCTCAGTCTGGTTAGCGGCTTGCTAAAAACTGAGTCATATTGGGACTTGAGTAGCTCACTCATTTCCTTGTTGTCATCTGTGTAGGACCCATCTTGTTTAAGTAGGGGCCCAATACTGGACGTTGTTCTCGATTTTGATTTGGCATAGGAGAAGAAATACTTTGGGTTTCTTTCGATTTCATTTATGGCTTTTAGTTCTTCCCGCGATTCCTGACTCCTAAAGGATTCTTTTAGCTTAAGTTCGATGCTTGCTATTTCTCTGACCAGTGTCTCCCTACGCATTTCAGATATATTGACCTCTTTTAGCCGCTCTGTTATTCTTTTCCGTCGCCTGTAAAGGGAGCGCCTGTCTCTTTCTGTTTTACATCTACTCCTCCTTTTTCTTAGAGGAATAAGCCTTGTGCATACATCGAGTGCCACCGAGTTAATCTGTTCTAGGCATAAGTTGGGGTCTGTGTTGCTTAGTATATCTTCCCAGCTTATATCGGTTAGGACTTGGTTTACTTGGTCCCACTTTATGTTTTTGTTATTGAAGTTGAATTTGGTGAATGCTCCCTCGTGACTAATCTCATTATGTCGGTCTGGGGCTCCGCGCATACATGACTGAACATCAATTATGTTGTGATCTGAGTATATTGTTTTTGATATGGTGATATTTCTTATCAGATCATCATTGTTAGTGAAGATGAGGTCTAGTGTATTCTCCAGTCTAGTAGGCTCTATTATTTGCTGGTTTAAATTGAATTTTGTGCAGAGATTTAAAAGCTCGCGTGAGTGTGAGTTTTCATCAGAGCTGCCTCCTGGTGTTATTACTGCAACAATATTATTTGCTATATTCCTCCATTTTAGGTGCCTTAAGTTGAAATCCCCCAGGAGCAAGATGTTGGGTGCAGGAGCTGGAAGGTTTTCCAGACAGTGGTCAATTTTTAACAGCTGTTCCTGGAATTGCTGGGATGTTGCATCCGGAGGCTTGTAGACTATCACAATGACTAGGTTTTGGTTCTCGACCTTTACTGCTAAAACTTCCACTACATCATTTGAGGCATTTAGCAGTTCTGTGCAAACAAGTGACTCTGCAATGTACAGGCCAACCCCCCCCTTTTGCCTGTTCACTCTGTCACATCTGTATAGGTTGTAACCTGGGATCCATATTTCGTTGTCCAAGTGATCCTTTATGTGGGTCTCAGTGAAAGCCGCGAACATTGCCTTTGCCTCTGCAAGCAGTCCACGGATGAAAGGTATTTTGTTGTTTGTTGCTGGCTTTAGACCCTGTATATTTGCAAAGAAGAATGTTATCGGACTGGTGGTATTGTTGGTACTGGGGGGGGATTTTTTTTCCGGCATTAGTATCTGTATCTGTTGGTTTGGAGTGGAGGCCATCGACTGTGGTTCCACTCCAGGAATGACTGGATTTGGTGTACGATTTCTGCCATTTCCTGCCAGTTTTTTTTCCTTCCTGGCACTAAAAAACCTCTCCCTCTTGAGTGGCTGTGGCTACCCAGGTTTTCCCATGGCCTGGATGTTTTGTATCTTTTTGTCCCCTTTAGATGGTATGCCTGGCAATTTAAGTTATAGCACAGTCTTTCCTGTACTGAAGAGGTACACAGTTCAGGGTGAAAAAGCTTACAGGAAGGGAGTTTGCATTTTCCTGTTGTCATATGGGCATGGCATTTCCTAGGGTGGTCATAGTTGCACGTCCCATCTGTTTTTCCAGATTTCCCATGCCAGCAGATACCGAGTGCATAGTATGTGCACAGGCTTGGTTTCCGTTTGCCTTGGGTTTCTGTGACTGTATTCCCTGTTGGTGCATGTTTCCCTGTCTTACTTCTATCCTCCCTAGCACCAACAATGGAGCTCCCACCATTTGTTTTTGGTAATATATCCTCACTATTGCTAGTGGAGTCCTCTTGTTTGCTATTTCCTGCGGTATTTCTAGTTTGCAATATTGGTTTTATCTTATCTTTGACTACACTTGTTTCCCTACTATGGCTCCTGTCCCCTATGAGGTCATTCATATGTATTCCTTCCTGCGTATAATTCCCGACTACCTGGACAAAATCTCCAGCTTCACCATTACTGTCTCCCAGGACAGCATCTCCAGCTTCCCCATTACTGTCTCCCAGGACAGCATCTCCAGCTTCACCATTACTGTCTCCCAGGACAGCACCTCCAGCTTCACCATTACTGTCTCCCAGGACAGCACCTCCAGCTTCCCCATTACTGTCTCCCAGGACAGCACTATCAGCCCCCCATTTACTGACTACCAGGACATCATCTCCAGCCTTACAGTTTCTGACTACATGGCCAGTATCAAGGGCAGTACCATTCAGCCCGGACTTTTTATGTTCCCATCTGTTGTAGAAAGCTTCCAGGTTTTCTATGAAAGCAGCTTTGATGTTGACCTCTTTTAATACCCTTGTGATTTTAGTCCACAGATTTATCTCATTTGGGCATACCCAAAAACACTTCCCTGTTTTAATACTGCTTGTAGCTAGTTCTTGGATATCTGCACAAGGGGCGTGACACCAATTTCCACAGAAATGACAATTTATGCATGTGGAAGCCCGTTTGTTTGACTGACCACAGACTACACACAGCTTCATAATGATTTGAATGGTTGATTTACTGCAATTCTACTAGCAACCTCTTGAATATTCTATTAATAACCTGCTAGGTGGTGCACAACGAAACCGTTTGAAACCAGTCCAGGGTTCGGACCAGTCAAGGGTTCGGACCAGTCAAGGGTTCGGACCAGTCAAGGGTTCGGACCAGTCTATCTGATCTGATCAGTGGGTCACTTATTTAAACCATACTGGTCGGTGATTTGAGCTAACACATGAAGGATCTACTGGAAATTATCTACCCGAGTAATATGTAATTTGATTGATACAAAAGTATAACTTGCGTGTTGAAGAGCCGGTGACTGCTGGCACTCCTACAAAGACGAACGGTCGAGCCTCCACCTTTGTTTATCAATCGCTGTATCTAGCTTCTCTATTTTTTTTTCCGTCTCCACCACAATAAATGCTATATTATCACTATAGTTGACTGGTGCAAATTTTGGAGGAAGGGCGCTTTTTCTGTAGTAATAATTGCTTCTCGTTGTGTATATTGCGACCGCTGGTAACTACAGGTTATATGAAATTCACAGTAACGTTTGGTATTTCAAGAAAAAGAAACTAATGAAAGTCACTCCACTCCACTAAGTACCATTATAATACTGGTTAGTTGCTACTACAACACTGTATTCTGCTATTCACTGGTATCACTAGATTATATGCGAGTACACTAGCAGGCCAGTAAGATTATTAAAAACAGCTGACCTGTGGTAAGTTTCTGGCGACTTCTGGCACCTGGGCCATGGCCAAGCCTATTGGTGGATCTGGGCCTGATCAACCAGGCTGTTACTGCTGGCCCCACGTATTTCATCGTAAGAATCACAACCCGGCTGGTCAGGTACTGACTTCAAGTGCCTGTCCAGCTCCCTCTTGACAAAGAAAAAAAAACCATCTGAAGCACTGTGTTAGGTGATAGCTGCCTGAAGCACCTTGTTGGTGTGTGTTACGAAAATATATTGGAGCCTAGAAGGGTGAAGGCTTTGTGTAATAGCCTATACAAAATATTAAAAAATAAACTATCCTTGGGCCACACTTGTAACGCCACTTTAGGTTTGATTACCAGGAAGGGCAGATACAATACAGTACTTCACATCTTACAAAACTGATCCCTAGTAAGTAAGTAAGTTTATTTAGGTATACACAAATACAGTTACATAGAATATCATACTTAGCAGCATATATTTGGAGAACCTGGGATAACCCAAAAAAGTCAGACAGAGTGACTTATTTCCATTGGGGTCCTTTATTTCCATTGGTACACTGTTTATAGTTATTCAAGGCTGAGATACAGAAGAAAAATCAACATTACACTAGGTACCAGTGGCTCCGCCATAACTTAACTCTCCTAGTCAGCTCCTAGCCTCTTGTTACATGTTCTGTTAATTCAAAATATTACCAGAGCTAACCTGTTGTTTGAGTGGGACTCTTGTCCCACTCAAACAACAGAACCAGGCCCATACCAGGACCCATGTGAATACAAGTATATAGCCCAAAAACCAGCCCATGACCTGAAAATTATAAAGAAATAGTCCAGTGTACTTAACTCCACGCTAGCTTAATCATACAGCACCAGCAACTGCTAGTCTAGTGATGCTACACACCAGCAACTGCTAGACTAGTGATGCTACACACCAGCAACTGCTAGTCTAGTGATGCTACACACCAGCAACTGCTAGTCTAGTGATGCTACACACCAGCAACTGCTAGTCTAGTGATACTACACACCAGCAACTGCTAGACTAGTGATGCTACACACCAGCAACTGCTAATCTAGTGATGCTACACACCAGCAACTGCTAATCTAGTGATGCTACACACCAGCAACTGCTAGTCTAGTGATACTACACACCAGCAACTGCTAGACTAGTGATGCTACACACCAGCAACTGCTAATCTAGTGATGCTACACACCAGCAACTGCTAATCTAGTGATGCTACACACCAGCAACTGCTAATCTAGTGATGCTACACACCAGCAACTGCTAGTCTAGTGATACTACACACCAGCAACTGCTAGACTAGTGATGCTACACACCAGCAACTGCTAATCTAGTGATGCTACACACCAGCAACTGCTAGACTAGTGATGCTACACACCAGCAACTGCTAATCTAGTGATGCTACACACCAGCAACTGCTAGTCTAGTGATGCTACACACCAGCAACTGCTAATCTAGTGATGCTACACACCAGCAACTGCTAGTCTAGTGATACTACACACCAGCAACTGCTAGACTAGTGATGCTACACACCAGCAACTGCTAATCTAGTGATGCTACACACCAGCAACTGCTAGACTAGTGATGCTACACACCAGCAACTGCTAATCTAGTGATGCTACACACCAGCAACTGCTAATCTAGTGATGCTACACACCAGCAACTGCTAATCTAGTGATGCTACACACCAGCAACTGCTAGTCTAGTGATACTACACACCAGCAACTGCTAGACTAGTGATGCTACACACCAGCAACTGCTAATCTAGTGATGCTACACACCAGCAACTGCTAGTCTAGTGATGCTACACACCAGCAACTGCTAATCTAGTGATGCTACACACCAGCAACTGCTAGTCTAGTGATGCTACACACCAGCAACTGCTAGTCTAGTGATGCTACACACCAGCAACTGCTAGTCTAGTGATGCTACACACCAGCAACTGCTAATCTAGTGATGCTACACACCAGCAACTGCTAATCTAGTGATGCTACACACCAGCAACTGTTAATCTAGTGATGCTACACACCAGCAACTGCTAATCTAGTGATGCTACACACCAGCAACTGCTAGTCTAGTGATGCTACACACCAGCAACTGCTAATCTAGTGATGCTACACACCAGCAACTGCTAATCTAGTGATGCTACACACCAGCAACTGCTAGTCTAGTGATACTACACACCAGCAACTGCTAGACTAGTGATGCTACACACCAGCAACTGCTAATCTAGTGATGCTACACACCAGCAACTGCTAGTCTAGTGATGCTACACACCAGCAACTGCTAATCTAGTGATGCTACACACCAGCAACTGCTAGTCTAGTGATACTACACACCAGCAACTGCTAGTCTAGTGATGCTACACACCAGCAACTGCTAGACTAATGATGCTACACACAACCAACTGCTAGTCTAGTGATACTACACACCAGCAACTGCTAATCTAGTGATGCTACACACCAGCAACTGCTAATCTAGTGATGCTACACACCAGCAACTGCTAGTCTAGTGATGCTACACACCAGCAACTGCTAGTCTAGTGATGCTACACACCAGCAACTGCTAGTTTAGTGATGCTACACACCAGCAACTGCTAATCTAGTGATGATACACACCAGCAACTGCTAATCTAGTGATGCTACACACCAGCAACTGGTAATCTAGTGATGCTACACACCAGTAACTCCTAATCTAGTGATGCTACACACCAGCAACTGCTAATCTAGTGATGCTACACACCAGCAACTGCTAGACTAGTGATGCTACACACCAGCAACTGCTAATCTAGTGATGCTACACACCAGCAACTGCTAGTCTAGTGATGCTACACACCAGCAACTGCTAATCTAGTGATGCTACACACCAGCAACTGCTAGTCTAGTGATACTACACACCAGCAACTGCTAGTCTAGTGATGCTACACACCAGCAACTGCTAGTCTAGTTATGCTACACACCAGCAACTGCTAATCTAGTGATGCTACACACCAGCAACTGCTAATCTAGTGATGCTACACACCAGCAACTGCTAGTCTAGTGATGCTACACACCAGCAACTGCTAGTCTAGTGATGCTACACACCAGCAACTGCTAGTCTAGTGATGATACACACCAACAACTGCTAGTCTAGTGATGATACACACCAGCAACTGCTAATCTAGTGATGATACACACCAGCAACTGCTAATCTAGTGATGATACACACCAGCAACTGCTAATCTAGTGATGATACACACCAGCAACTGCTAATCTAGTGATGATACACACCAGCAACTGCTAATCTAGTGATGATACACACCAGCAACTGCTAGATTAGTGATGCTACACACCAGCAACTGCTAGATTAGTGATGATACACACCAACAACTGCTAGACTAATGATGCTACACACCAACAACTGCTAGATTAGTGATGATACACACCAACAACTGCTAGACTAATGATGCTACACACCAGCAACTGCTAATCTAGTGATGCTACACACCAGCAACTGCTAGTCTAGTGATGCTACACACCAGCAACTGCTAGTCTAGTGATGCTACACACCAGCAACTGCTAGTCTAGTGATGCTACACACCAGCAACTGCTAATCTAGTGATGCTACACACCAGCAACTGCTAATCTAGTGATGCTACACACCAGCAACTGTTAATCTAGTGATGCTACACACCAGCAACTGCTAATCTAGTGATGCTACACACCAGCAACTGCTAGTCTAGTGATGCTACACACCAGCAACTGCTAATCTAGTGATGCTACACACCAGCAACTGCTAATCTAGTGATGCTACACACCAGCAACTGCTAGTCTAGTGATACTACACACCAGCAACTGCTAGACTAGTGATGCTACACACCAGCAACTGCTAATCTAGTGATGCTACACACCAGCAACTGCTAGTCTAGTGATGCTACACACCAGCAACTGCTAATCTAGTGATGCTACACACCAGCAACTGCTAGTCTAGTGATACTACACACCAGCAACTGCTAGTCTAGTGATGCTACACACCAGCAACTGCTAGACTAATGATGCTACACACAACCAACTGCTAGTCTAGTGATACTACACACCAGCAACTGCTAATCTAGTGATGCTACACACCAGCAACTGCTAATCTAGTGATGCTACACACCAGCAACTGCTAGTCTAGTGATGCTACACACCAGCAACTGCTAGTCTAGTGATGCTACACACCAGCAACTGCTAGTTTAGTGATGCTACACACCAGCAACTGCTAGTCTAGTGATGCTACACACCAGCAACTGCTAGTTTAGTGATGCTACACACCAGCAACTGCTAATCTAGTGATGATACACACCAGCAACTGCTAATCTAGTTATGCTACACACCAGCAACTGCTAATCTAGTGATGCTACACACCAGTAACTGCTAATCTAGTGATGCTACACACCAGCAACTGCTAATCTAGTGATGCTACACACCAGCAACTGCTAGACTAGTGATGCTACACACCAGCAACTGCTAATCTAGTGATGCTACACACCAGCAACTGCTAGTCTAGTGATGCTACACACCAGCAACTGCTAATCTAGTGATGCTACACACCAGCAACTGCTAGTCTAGTGATACTACACACCAGCAACTGCTAGTCTAGTGATGCTACACACCAGCAACTGCTAGTCTAGTTATGCTACACACCAGCAACTGCTAATCTAGTGATGCTACACACCAGCAACTGCTAATCTAGTGATGCTACACACCAGCAACTGCTAGTCTAGTGATGCTACACACCAGCAACTGCTAGTCTAGTGATGCTACACACCAGCAACTGCTAGTCTAGTGATGATACACACCAGCAACTGCTAATCTAGTGATGATACACACCAGCAACTGCTAATCTAGTGATGATACACACCAGCAACTGCTAATCTAGTGATGATACACACCAGCAACTGCTAGATTAGTGATGCTACACACCAGCAACTGCTAGATTAGTGATGATACACACCAACAACTGCTAGACTAATGATGCTACACACCAACAACTGCTAGATTAGTGATGATACACACCAACAACTGCTAGACTAATGATGCTACACACCAGCAACTGTTAGACTAGTGATGCTACACACCAGCAACTGCTAATCTAGTGATGCTACACACCAGCAACTGCTAGACTAGTGATGATACACACCAGCAACTGCTAGACTAGTGATGATACACACCAGCAACTGCTAAACTAGTGATGATACACACCAGCAACTGCTAGACTAGTGATGCTACACACCAGCAACTGCTAAACTAGTGATGATACACACCAGCAACTGCTAGTCTAGTGATGCTACACACCAGCAACTGCTAGACTAGTGATGCTACACACCAGCAACTGCTAGACTAGTGATGCTACACACCAGCAACTGCTAGAATAGTGATGCTACACACCAGCAACTGCTAGACTAGTGATGCTACACACCAGCAACTGCTAAACTAGTGATGATACACACCAGCAACTGCTAGTCTAGTGATGATACACACCAGCAACTGCTAGACTAATGATGCTACACACCAACAACTGCTAGACTAGTGATGCTACACACCAACAACTGCTAGACTAGTGATGCTACACACCAACAACTGCTAGACTAGTGATGCTACACACCAACAACTGCTAGACTAGTGATGCTACACACCAACAACTGCTAGACTAGTGATGATACACACCAACAACTGCTAGACTAGTGATGATACACACCAACAACTGCTAGACTAGTGATGATACACACCTCTTACTTCAATACCTGTCTCATAAGCATCCATCTGCCTTTCAATTCGTATCCACTTAAGCAGTGACATTATTTTTTGAAGCTCCACCACACTACAACCACCACATTTAAAATTCATTACAATACAGGAACCTGCATAACACCCCCACCACCAGACAACAGACTGCACTCAGCTAGCTGTATCCAATTGGATGCAGCTAGTCAAAGAAAAAAATAGTAAATAGGAAAATTATCTTAAGGTCTTGTGAAACAGGAAGTAACATGACTACAACAAGAAAACTGCATCACTGCAACAAGTACTCATCCTTACCTCATTTTCTTTAGTGCACTCATTTGCAAACCGAAAAATAAAATGCAAATTTATAAGCATAAAATATTCATGATCCCCACAATAGGAACACTGCTCATCCGCAGACGCTTGACACTCATTGTACGTAAAAGTGATCAAGTTTTACGGTATATGAAGTGAGGCATACCATGTCAACTGACGTGACGACCACCGAAACACACACATACATTGGAAAATATGATTGCCCCGTCCAGTTCAACTCACTTCTATCCTCTAGGACTAGGTGGTCAGAGATGCCGTCTACTCGCCCACTACATGATTTACATTTTACACATGAGACAATGCATCAGCAACCACATTCTCTCTCCCTTTTACATAACGAATCACCAAGTTCAGAAGTTGGAGGAATGAAGCCCACCTAGTGAGTCTTTGTGGCCACTATATATAGTTTTAGGATGAATTGAACATGATACATGAAGTGAGAAATGTTGCACAGCCAACACAATGTTGCACAACAACACCAATGTTGCATAGCAACATCAATGCAAAAGCTTTTTTTTCTACGGTGGCATAATTTGTCTAGTGACTTTTAAGTTCTGCCGAGAAATAGCTTACTGGCAATAACCGTCCTGCTTCTTCTTGCAACAACACAACACCAACACATGTAACACTGACGTCTACTTGTAGACAATATGGCAGTACAAATTTGGGACTAGTCAATACAGGAGCACTTGTAAGCAGAGCTTTTACATCGTGCAAGAAAGGTATATAATACCGACATGATGGGACTGATTACCTCATCTTTTGCATATAGTTCTTCTGTCTTCTAATTATGTCCTAGAATCTGTATTGTATGACAGGGTGGATAGGGGGGGCAATGTGGCAGATGTTGCAAGTGTATGGTGTAGGAGGTAGGTTACTGAAAGCAGTGAAGAGTTTTTACGAGGATAGTGAGGCTCAAGTTAGAGTATGTAGGAAAGAGGGAAATTTTTTCCCAGTAAAAGTAGGCCTTAGACAAGGATGTGTGATGTCACCGTGGTTGTTTAATATATTTATAGATGGGGTTGTAAGAGAAGTAAATGCGAGGGTCTTGGCAAGAGGCGTGGAGTTAAAAGATAAAGAATCACACACAAAGTGGGAGTTGTCACAGCTGCTCTTTGCTGATGACACTGTGCTCTTGGGAGATTCTGAAGAGAAGCTGCAGAGATTGGTGGATGAATTTGGTAGGGTGTGCAAAAGAAGAAAATTAAAGGTGAATACAGGAAAGAGTAAGGTTATGAGGATAACAAAAAGATTAGGTGATGAAAGATTGAATATCAGATTGGAGGGAGAGAGTATGGAGGAGGTGAATGTATTCAGATATTTGGGAGTGGACGTGTCAGCGGATGGGTCTATGAAAGATGAGGTGAATCATAGAATTGATGAGGGAAAAAGAGTGAGTGGTGCACTTAGGAGTCTGTGGAGACAAAGAACTTTGTCCTTGGAGGCAAAGAGGGGAATGTATGAGAGTATAGTTTTACCAACGCTCTTATATGGGTGTGAAGCGTGGGTGATGAATGTTGCAGCGAGGAGAAGGCTGGAGGCAGTGGAGATGTCATGTCTGAGGGCAATGTGTGGTGTGAATATAATGCAGAGAATTCGTAGTTTGGAAGTTAGGAGGAGGTGCGGGATTACCAAAACTGTTGTCCAGAGGGCTGAGGAAGGGTTGTTGAGGTGGTTCGGACATGTAGAGAGAATGGAGCGAAACAGAATGACTTCAAGAGTGTATCAGTCTGTAGTGGAAGGAAGGCGGGGTAGGGGTCGGCCTAGGAAGGGTTGGAGGGAGGGGGTAAAGGAGGTTTTGTGTGCGAGGGGCTTGGACTTCCAGCAGGCATGCGTGAGCGTGTTTGATAGGAGTGAATGGAGACAAATGGTTTTTAATACTTGACGTGCTGTTGGAGTGTGAGCAAAGTAACATTTATGAAGGGATTCAGGGAAACCGGCAGGCCGGACTTGAGTCCTGGAGATGGGAAGTACAGTGCCTGCACTCTGAAGGAGGGGTGTTAATGTTGCAGTTTAAAAACTGTAGTGTAAAGCACCCTTCTGGCAAGACAGTGATGGAGTGAATGATGGTGAAAGTTTTTCTTTTTCGGGCCACCCTGCCTTGGTGGGAATCGGCCAGTGTGATAATAATAATAATAATAATAATAATCTGTATTGATAAAGCCACTGGATGGCGAAACGTCTACAATAAAGATAACAAGATGTTGTACAAGTGTCTTAACTTTCGCCTTCTAACAATGTTTACATCCCACACAAATTCTCGCTCTGGAATAATTAAATGTGTGAGTGGTGAGATCACCTTTGACAAATTTGGGCAGAACTTTCTGTACAATGTTACGATGCCCAGAAAACGCATCACTTCCTTTCGGTTCTTTAGTACAGGGAAATTGTCTATAGCCTCCACCTTGCTATTCATTGGGGGCCACTTTTTCCTGGTCAAGTACATAAGAGTCATTAAAAATAAAAAAGTCATCAATATATCACCTCACTTCAGCTAGGCCATATAAAACTTCCTGCATCCTGCGTTGAAAACAGCAGGGAGCGTTAAGATGCCCAAAGGAAAAAACCCTCTTCTGAAAAAAACCCATCTGGTGTTACAAGAGCGGAGATGTCACTGGCACGTGGGGTTACTGGAATCTGATAATAACCCTTCAGCAGGTCTAATTTACTCGCATATTTAGCTTCCCCCATCGCATCAATGACATCATCCATTCTAGGAAGAGGAAAACAGCCTTACTTATTAAACTAACCTTGCGGTAGTCAGTGCACATCCTCATGGTACCATCTGGTCTGGGAACCATCAAGCAGGGTGATGCTCACTCACTCTCGCTCGGTACTACTAAATTATTGTCAAGTAGGAGTTTCACCTCGTTCATACTTGCTTTCTTCTGTGGATTAATTCTATAAGGGACCTGCGAAATTGGTTCAGTTTCCCTTACATCTATATCATGGGGCTTTAATTTGCTCACCTTAGGGGTATCCCCAAACAATTCCTCATATTCGACAGAAGCTCAACCATCTCCGCAACTCTTTCTTTACTAAGGTCTAACGTACATTGTGTAGGGTCCTTTAAAAAGGCCCTGTTACTAAATGTACATCTGTGGTTTCCTGCAAATCAGTGTCCAACCCTGCATCACCTACTACATTAACACTGGCCACACCAGATCTCTGATATCATATGTGCACATCACTTTCAGACTTCCGCCGCCCAGGGGTGTGAATTTTGTAATTTTTGGTCAGAAACCTTTTTCTCACCTTGTTCGGCCCACTCTACCTTGCTTTTAAGGAATTACCAGGCACCAGTTCCAATTCTAGCACCTCCTCTCCAACTTCAAATAGTCTCTTCATCTTGGTCTGGCTAGTGTGCAGGTTCTCGGTTGCCAGGCACTTCATATGAGCCAAATGATCTCTGAAAGTGAGAAAAGGTCCTGAGGGAAAAGCATCACAATCATCACCTAGCCAGTTTTCCTTCAAAACAGTCAATAGCCCCTTTACTTGGTGACCATTAATCAGTTCGAAGGGACTATAGTCTAATGATTTTTGAGTTGTTTTTCTGGTACTGGGTACAACTAGCATTTAACATAGTCTTGAGAGACGTGAAACCGGTCCACCACCCCTTGACTCTCTGGTTGATAGGCTGTAGAGGTTGTCATTTTAACATTAAATTCCCCCAAAACTGTGCGAAAATACTTAGATGTAAATTTGACCCCTGATCTGTTTGAATTTCCTTAGGGATCCCAACTAGAGTAAAAAAATTACCAATGCTCTCAACTGAGAGCACACGAATAGTAATTTTACATAGCGGGATGACCTTGGGAAACCTAGTAGAACAAATAATAATGAGTAAGTACTGGTTACCCATCTTAGTTTTGGGTAGTTGACCAACACAATTTACAACAAGTGTGCTAAAATGATCTTCAACTGCTGCGATAGGTTTAAGTGGGGCAGGTTTAATTTCCTGGTTAGGTTTTCCTACCCTTTGGCAAATAAGACACTATTCAGCATACTCACTGACTCCTATACTTGAGGCCGGTAAAAATGTTTGGAAACTTTGCCCATGACCTTGTTAATACCTAAATGTCCTCCCATGCGAACATCATGGACCAGACTCAAGACTTGACACCTAAATGACATCACCTAAATGGCATCACCACTTGGTAGACTGCCTCTCTTGCTCCATCACAAGATACTTCATCACATAGTCTTTCTCATTAAAACAACTTCTGTGTAAAAAAAAAAAAAAAAAAAAATTAGTTGGGAGGCTTCCCCCTCGCTAACTGCCGATGATCTAATAACCTTCAGAGTGTTGTCACACCCCTGGACCTTGATCAGCTGTTCTCGAGTAGGAGTCGCCACTCCTATGCCAGCTCCCAGACCCCCACTGGGTCCCACCTGGGATGGTTTATCACTACCCTGAGTCTCCTGCAGGCCAGATTCCAGGAACAGGTTTTCCAAACCCACATCTTCTCCAGCATCAAAAGAATCAAGGAGAGGAACAGAAGCTTTTCCCTTAACATTTGCCTAGTTACAGCACACACTGGAAACAACTGAGGCACAGTAGCCCTAGCTTTTTCCTCCCAAACTTGTGATACTGGGTCCCTCCACAATAAGGATGGTTCCTCACTTCCGAGAAGGCCCAACACACTATCTATCAAGTCAATACCTTCATAAGGTATATCCTCTGATACACCTAGAGGCAAGTAATCAGACTGGTAAGCAGACTCCACCCACAATCTATGCACCGGAGTCCTAACAGTAGATCTTGTAATCTCTTTCAGAAAAATGCCCAACTCAGTGTAGGTATCTGCCGACACTGGCAATACACCATTGTGTAACAAAGTGAAAATGTTACATCCGTCCCTTAAAGATGTAACACCTTCTACCCTACGTTCATATTGATGCAAGGCCACTTTGGCCTTAGCCACCAAGCCACGGTGGCCCGTGATCTGGTGGCAAAAGTTCTCGCTTCACACGGTGAGGATCCGGGTTCAGTTCCCAGCGAGGGGTGAAATATCGGACGTGTTCCTTACACCACTTGTTTATGTTCACCCATCAGTATAAAATGGGTACCTGGGTGTTAGTCGCATCCAGGGACAGAAATTGACCTAATTTGCCCGAAATACTCAACATAACAATCGACTTTCTATATAGTAGTAAGTCACTGATGTCAGCTACGCTTACCTTATACATGTACTTGTACTTGTAGAAAGAAAGATATGATTATTATTATTATTACATGAAGAGACCTTCATCCGAGGGTCTACAACAGCTGGCTTACCTGGTCTACTTTGAGGTAAAACTTTAATACTGGCTACAGTGTGTGTGGCCAACATATTTTTAGTTGAATAAGGTTGGTTGTCCCTTTTTGTATTATTCAACTAAAAATATGTTGGTTCTCCCTTACCATGAAAACTTGGTTGATATGCATTCTCTTCTTAAGACTTTTAATATCAAAGTTGTATTCAAAAATCTTGATACAGTAAAAAAAAACTTTTGATAAAGAGTTCCCCCCAAAATGCTGATGGATGTGTCTATAAGATTCCTTGTAAAATTTGCGATAAAGTTTATTACGGTCAAACTGGTAAAAATCTCGAACTAAGATTAAAACAACATAGATAAATCATTAGAACTGGACAAGATTCCAATGCTCTATTTATTCATGTGAGAGATTTTAACCATCCAATTGATTTTCAAAAAGTTGAGAAAGTAGTATCAAGCAAGTCCATGGTCTTCAGGAATATAATTGAATCTTGTTTCATAAAAAGCCGTTTTGACAATAATATGAATATTTCATTTGGTTTATATAAATTAGATCCATTTATAATTAATAAAATTTGGGAAGAATTTAATAATACATTGGACAAATTATAAATCTTAATTCTTGGGTAGAATAGTTTGTTTGTGGGTTGCCATGAAGGACCTGTCTAGTTGCGTCAGCGGGGCTGCTGCAGTGTTCTCTTTCTTATGAGTCGCACGTCAGGTGTTGCTTTGTTGTGGGATGTGATAGTGAGGTGTAGGCTAGACCCTTTATATGCCTTCCTTTGATACATTACTTTTATTATTCCTTAATAAAGTGAGTAGTCACGAAAGTGCTTTGAATTTCATTATTCTTTCACATTGGTTGTTTTGCATATTCTGAAATCACCTGTTTACTGTGATCTTATTGCGTATATATATATATATATATATATATATATATATATATATATATATATATATATATATATATATATATATATATATATATATATATATATATATATATATATATATATATATATATATATATATATATATATATGTCGTGCCGAATAGGCAGAAACTTCCGATCTTGGCTTAAATAGCAACGTTCATCTTGCCATATAGGACAAGTGAAAATTTGTGTATGCAATAATTTCACCAAAATCATTCTGAACCTAACGAAATAAATATATTTGATTGTGTTTGTTTAGTATTAAATTATTGTAAACGTATTAAAATATATTTAGTTGGGTTAGGCTAAAATAAATTGTTCTTGTTATAATAAGGTTAGGTAAGTTTTCTAAGATTCTTTTGGAGCAAAATTAAAAAATTTTACATTAACATTAATGAAAAAAAATATATCTTTAAACATATATGAGAAAATTTCAGAAAGAGCTTAATTTTAAATGAGTTCTTGCTAATTGACCAGTTTTACAGATTCGGCACGACATATACATATATACATATATATATATATATATATATATATATATATATATGTATATATATATATATATATATATATATATATATATATATATATCTATATATATATATATATTCTCGTTGGGTGATGTTGGAGAGATCTCCAAGAGAATTTAAATTCTCTTAAGTATTTAAGATCTCAACTTTAGAGATGGTGAGGCACATGTGATAGTAACTCCAGCTCTGCTGCAAGGAAAACTTTGAAGGTACCGTAGCTGCTTCAACTCTTACGGGAATACTAGACACCGTCCTCGTTGTCCTACACAACTGTTCCAGCTCACACTGACACAACACCTGGTGTGATGGAATATGACAGGTCAACACAACCAGGTATAATCTTCCCACTGTGTAACGCTCATATAGAAGACAGTAACAGTACACTGCTGATGTATCCAATATCATAGGTGAAAAAAAATACAAACTCCTCCAGGTATACTCCAGGTATACCCCCCTGATTTCTTCCCTCTACCCAACTCTCTCTAACTCACTCTCTTTCTCCTCCCTCCCTCCCTCCCTCCCTCCCTCCCTCCCTCTCTCCCTCCCTCCCTCCATCCCTCCCTCTCCCTCTCTCCCTCCCTCCCTCCCTCCCTCCCTCCCTCCTTCCCCCTCTCTCCCCACTCCGTCCCTCCTTCCGTCCCTTCCTCATTCTCTCCTTTCTCTGACCTTCACATAAGGATGGGGCGTCTAGAGGTGACTTGGTTACTTATCAAGTACAGTATAACGACGCCATCAGAGTCTGAACAGACTAACTCACCTGCGCTCTACCAACAACAATACTTTAATCCTTTGGATACAAATCCTAGTAAACGGTAAGTGTATGTAGATATACACACGAATTATGAATATTATAGGTCTATATGCCTTTGAGGGGGAGGTGAAGGATGGACCGTTTATTAAATGTGGAACCTCACTGCTGGAGGGATGTCCCAGGGACCTCTCTGCTGGAGGGAGGTCCAAGGGACCTCTCTGCTGGAGGGAGGTCCAAGGGACCTCTCTGCTGGAGGGGGGCCCCAAGGACCTCTCTGCTGGAGAGAGGCCCCAGGGAACTCTCTGCTGGAGGGAGGTCCCAGGGAACTCTCTGCTGGAGAGAGGCCCCAGGGACCTCTCTGCTGGAGGGAGGTCCCAGGGAACTCTCTGCTGGAGAGAGGCCCCAGGGACCCCTCTGCTGGAGGGAGGTCCCAGGGACTTCACTGCTGGAGGGAGGCCCCAGGGACTTCACTGCTGGAGGGAGGTCCCAGGGACTTCACTGCTGGAGGGAGGTCCCAGGGACTCAGTGTCGTGCAGAGGTCAGGTGATGCCCGGGGCCAACTCCTTGACTGTATGTCCCAAAGATTCAAGTATGAGGCCTAGTACTGAGAAATATTATGAGGAAGGGAGATATTTTGAATACGTAAACACAGATGAAACATGAAATAAACACTTTATTCGGTTTAAATATAAATCTACCAAATTTATTAAGTTCTTTTCCCCATATTATTCCTCCTGTCAGAAAACCCTTGAACTACTTCACTTTTTACATCAGCTGTGAGAAATTGTTTTTCAGTGCTTATTAAGCCAGGTTGGTCAGTCGCTCCTGTGATATTCAAGACCTCAGATATGCTTTATTAATTTCTGTTTTGAAAATGACCTTTAACAACTTGAGACTGAAAATGTGATTATAAGCGGTAATGTGTATGAGACACAGCGTGGGAGAGACATCCCTCCCGTACTGCAGTAAACATTACACAGAATTTACAGGATCAGGGGGAATTCTGTTCCTTTCAGCTCGAAGGAGCATCACAAAATCAATTTCGTCCTATAACTGAATGGCTGCCGCATCATGATCATAACAGTTTGCAAAGTCTGAACATTCCTTTTTTTTTTTAAATTTCTCTTTCTTGTTCATCTTCACTTGCTACTGAATTCAAACTCAGAAGAAATGAAAATCTGTCACTGAGTCCTATCTTATTTCCCTCTCTAATTGGATGCCCGGGGCCACTGCCCCTTCACCCCCCTCCCCCTCTGCACACCACTACAGGGACCGTTCTGCTGGAGGGAGGTCCTAGGGACTTCTCTGTTGGAATGAGGTCCTAGGGACTTCTCTGCTGGAGGGAGGTCCTAGGGACTTTTCTGCTGGAGGGAGGTCCTAGGGACTTCTCTGCTGGAGGGAGGTCCTAGGGACTTTTCTGCTGGAGGGAGGTCCTAGGGACTTCTCTGCTGGAGGGAGGTCCTAGGGACTTCTCTGCTGGAGGGAGGTCCTAGGGACTTCTCTGCTGGAGGGAGGTCCTAGGGACTTCTCTGCTGGAGGGAGGTCCTAGGGACTTCTCTGCTGGAGGGAGGTCCATGGACACCGGCGAAAGGTTCTAGATCCAAGGAATTAGACTTGTTTTTGCCCTCATATTCTCCCAGACGCTGTACTGTAGATACAGCAACGCTGAAATAATATACCTTAGCATGCCACCTTACATAAAACTTACTTATGTACTTAAAGTGTCGCATCTAATTATCTTCAAGTCTACCTTGATGATCACTTGATAATGTAACTTCTGAGTAACTTCAAGTTTAATGTGGTTTAGGACATCATCTCCTTGAAAGGTTTGAATTAGATTTAGGCTGTAAAATGTCCTAATTTACCATTTTCATTGAATAAATTTGGGTATTAGTCTACATATGATAATTTGTGAATTTCTCTTCTGATTATCTTCAGATCTTCAACACAAGAATTTAACTGCATTATCAAATTATGCCGCACTCTGCACTGTTCCAGTCACGTGTCTTGGGGCACAGTGGACTGGGGTTACGAAATACGGGGATACCTTCCTCGCATCTCGAAACAACAATATTACATGTAGATATTACTATTATTATTATTATTATTATTATTATCATCATCATCATCATCATCATCATCATCATCATCATCATCATCATCATTATTATCATCATCATCATCATCATCATCATCATCATCATCATCATCATCATCATCATCATCATCATCATTATAAAAGAAGAAAACTCTAAACCTGAGTGGGTCATTCAGCTATGTAATTATTTACAAGAGTTCCGTCATACCCTCTTGACAAAAGAATTTCAACCATAATTGACCAATTATGTGTTAATTGGTCTGCATAATTGTTGTAAATACATCTGAATATAGTGTGAGATACTGGGTGTATACATACCTGCATACAACTGTAGGAACAGTGTGAGGTACTGCGTGTATATATACTTACATATATACATACATACATACATACATACATACATACATACATACATACATACATACATACATACCTACGTACATACAAATGTTTGAACAGTGTGAGGTACTGGGTGTATATATACTTACATACATACATACATACATACATACATACATACATACATACATACATACATACGTACATACATACGTACATACATACATACATACATACATACATACATACATACATACCTACGTACAACTGCATAAACAGAAGACGAGACAGAATTTCAACAGTGGAGGATGGGTGGGGGCGGGGGAGGCGTGGTTGTCTCGCTGGGAGGAAAGTCACTGGAAGGAGAGTCATTGGAAGGAGAGTCACTGGGAGGAGAGTCACTGGGAGGCGAGTCACTGGAAGGAGAGTCACTGGAGGAGAGGTACTCGGAAGAGAGTCACTGGAGGAGAGGTACTCGGAAGAGTCACTGGGGGAGAGTTACTGGGAGGAGAGTCAATGGAGGAGAGTTACTGGGAGGAGAGTCACTGGAAGGAGAGTCACTGGAGGAGAGGTACTGGGAGGAGAGTCACTGGAGGAGAGTTACTGGGAGGAGAGTCACTGGAAAGAGAGTCACTGGAGGAGAGGTACTGGGAGGAGAGTCACTGGAGGAGAGGTACTCGGAAGAGAGTTACTGGGGGAAGAGTTACTGGGAAGAGAGGAACTGGAGGAGAGTTACTGGGAGGAGAGCCACTGGAGGAGAGTTACTGGGAGGAGAGTCACTGGAGGAGAGTTACTGAGAGGAGAGTCACTGGAAGGAGAGTCACTAGAGGAGAGTTACTGGGAGGAGAGTCACTGGAAGGGGAGTCACTGGAGGAGAGGTACTGGGAGGAGAGTCACTGGAGGAGAGTTACTGGGAGGAGAGTCACTGGAGGAGAGTTACTGGGAGGAGAGTCACTGGAGGAGAGTTACTGGGAGGAGAGTCACTGGAATGAGAGTCACTAGAGGAGAGGTACTGGGAGGCGAGTCACTGGAGGAGAGTTACTGCGAGGAGAGTCACTGGAAGGGGAGTCACTGGAGGAGAGGTACTGGGAGGAGAGTCACTGGAGGAGAGTTAATGGGAGGAGAGTCACTGGAGGAGAGTTACTGGGAGGAGAGTTACTGGAAGGAGAGTCACTAGAGGAGAGGTACTGGGAGGAGAGTCACTGGAGGAGAGTTACTGGGAGGAGAGTCACTGGAAGGAGAGTCACTGGAGGAGAGGTACTGGGAGGAGAGTCACTGGAGGAGAGTTACTGGGCGGAGAGTCACTGGAGGAGAGGTACTCGGAAGAGAGTTACTGGGGGAAGAGTTACTGGGAGGAGAGTCACTGGAAGGAGAGTCACTGGAGGAGAGTCACTGGAGGAGAGTCACTCGAGGAGAGTTACTGGGAGGAGAGCCACTGGAGGAGAGTTACTGGGAGAAAACTCACTGGAGGAGAGTTACTGGGAGGAAAGTCACTAGAAGGAGAGTCACTGGAAGGATAGTCACTGGAAGGAGAGTCACTGGAGGAAAGTTACTGCGAGGAGAGCCACTGGAGGAGAGTTACTGGGAGGAGAGTTACTGGGAGGAGAATCACTGGGAGGAGAGTCGCTGGAGGAGAGTTACTAAGAGGAGAGTCACTGGAAGGAGAGGCACTGGAGGAGAGTTACTGGGAGGAGAGTCACTGGAAGGAGAGTCACTAGAGGAGAGTTACTGGGAGGAGAGTCACTGGCAGGGGAGTCACTGGAGGAGAGGTACTGGGAGGAGAGTCACTGGAGGAGAGTTACTGGGAGGAGAGTCACTGGAGGAGAGTTACTGGGAGGAGAGTCACTGGAGGAGAGTTACTGGGAGGAGAGTCACTGGAAGGAGAGTCACTAGAGGAGAGGTACTGGGAGGCGAGTCACTGGAGGAGAGTTACTAGGAGGAGAGTCACTGGAAGGGGAGTCACTGGAGGAGAGGTACTGGGAGGAGAGTCACTGGAGGAGAGTTACTGGGAGGAGAGTCACTGGAGAAGAGTTACTGGGAGGAGAGTTACTGAAAGGAGAGTCACTAGAGGAGAGGTACTGGGAGGAGAGTCACTGGAGGAGAGTTACTGGGAGGAGAGTCACTGGAAGGAGAGTCACTGGAGGAGAGGTACTGGGAGGAGAGTCACTGGAGGAGAGTTACTGGGAGGAGAATCACTGGAGGAGAGTTACTGGGAGGAGAGTCACTGGAAGGAGAGTCACTAGAGGAGAGTCACTGGAGGAGAGTCACTGGAGGAGAGTTACTGGGAGGAGAGCCACTGGAGGAGAGTTACTGGGAGAAAACTCACTGGAGGAGAGTTACTGGGAGGAAAGTCACTAGAAGGAGAGTCATTGGAAGGATAGTCACTGGAAGGAGAGTCACTGGAGGAAAGTTACTGGGAGGAGAGTCACTGGAAGGGGAGTCACTGGAGGAGAGGTACTGGGAGGAGAGTCACGGGAGGAGAGTTACTGGGAGGAGAATCACTGGAGGAGAGTTACTGGGAGGAGAGTCACTGGAAGGAGAGTCACTAGAGGAGAGGTACTGGAAGGAGAGTCACTGGAGGAGAGTTACTGAGAGGAGAGTCACTGGAAGGAGAGTCACTGGAGGAGAGGTACTGGGAGGAGAGTCACTGGAGGAGAGTTACTGGGCGGAGAGTCACTGGAGGAGAGGTACTCGGAAGAGACTTACTGGGGGAAGAGTTACTGGGAGGAGAGTCACTGGAAGGAGAGTCACTGGAGGAGAGTCACTGGAGGAGAGTCACTGGAGGAGAGTTACTGGGAGGAGAGCCACTGGAGGAGAGTTACTGGGAGAAAACTCACCGGAGGAGAGTTACTGGGAGGAAAGTCACTAGAAGGAGAGTCACTGGAAGGATAGTCACTGGAAGGAGAGTCACTGGAGGAAAGTTACTGGGAGGAGAGCCACTGGAGGAGAGTTACTGGGAGGAGATTCACTGGAGGAGAGTTACTGGGAGGAGAGTCACTAGAAGGAGAGTCACTGGAGGAGAGTTACTGGGAGAAGAGTTACTGGGAGGAGAATCACTGGGAGGAGAGTCGCTGGAGGAGAGTTATTGGGAGGAGAGTCACTGGAAGGAGAGTCACTGGAGGAGAGGTACTGTGAGGAGAGTCACTGGAGGAGAGTTACTGGGAGGAGAGTCACTGGAAGGAGAATCACTGGATGGAGAGTTACTGGGAGAGAGTCACTGGAAGTAGAGTCACTGGAGGAGAGTTATTGGAAGGATAGTCACCGGAGGAGAGTTATTTGAAGAAGAGACACTGGAAGGAGAGCCACTGGGAGGAGAGTCACTGTTAGGCGAGCCACTGGAAGGAGAGTCACTGGAAGGAGAGTCACTGGAAGGAGAGTTATTGGGAGGATAGTCACCGGAGGATAGCCACTGGGAGGAGAGCCACTGGAAGGAGAGTCACTGGAGGAGAGTTATTGGGAGGATAGTCACCGGAGGATAGCCACTGGGAGGAGATTCACTGGAAGGAGAGTAACTGGGAGGCGAGTCACTGGAAGGAGAGTCACTGGGAGGAGAGTCACTCGGAGGAGAGTTAATGGGGGAGAGTTACCGGGAAGAGAGTCACCGGAGGAGAGTTACTGAGAGGAGAGTCACTGGGAGACGAGTTACTGAAGGAGAGTCACTGGAGGAGAGTTACTGGGAGAAGAGTCACTGGGAGGAGAGTCACTGGAAGGAGAGTCACTGGAGGAGAGTTATTGGAAGGATAGTCACCAGAGGAGAGTTACTGGATGAAGAGTCACTGGAAGGAGAGCCACTGGGAGGAGAGTCACTGGGAGGCGAGCCACTGGAAGGAGAGTCACTGGAAGGAGAGTCACTGGAAGGAGAGTCACTGGAGGAGAGTTATTGGGAGGATAGTCACTGGAGGATAGCCATTAGGAGGAGAGTCACTGGAAGGAGAGTCACTGGGAGGCGAGTCACTGGAAGGAGAGTCACTGGGAGGAGAGTCACTGGAGAAGAGTTATTGGAAAGAGAGTCACTGGATGGAGAGTTATTGGGAGGAGAGCCACTGGAAGGAGAGTTACTGTGAGGAAAGTCACTGAAGGAGAGTTACTGGGAGGAGAGTTATTGGGAGGAGAGTTACTGGGAGGAGAGTTATTGGGAGGAGAGTCACTGGAAGGAGAGTTACTGGGAGGAGAGTCACTGGAAGGAGAGTTACTGTGAGGAAAGTCACTGAAGGAGAGTTACTGGGCGGAGAGTTATTGGGAGGAGAGTTACTGGGAGGAGAGTTATTGGGAGGAGAGTCACTGGAAGGAGAGTTACTGGGAGGAGAGTCACTGGAAGGAGAGTTACTGGGAGGAGAGTCAGTGGAAGGAGAGTTACTGGGAGGAGAGTCACTGGAAGGAGAGTTACTGGGAGGAGAGTCACTGGAAGGAGAGTTACTGGGAGGAGAGTCAGTGGAAGGAGAGTTACTGGGAGGAGAGTCAGTGGAAGGAGAGTTACTGGTGGAACCTTCTTCATTGTCCCCCCCTATGGTGGAACCTTCTTCCTTGTCCCCCCCTATGGTGGAACCTTCTTCCTTGTCCCCCCCTATGGTGGAACCTTCTTCCTTGTCCCCCCTATGGTGGAACCTTCTTCCTTGTCCCCCCCTATGGTGGAACCTTCTTCCTTGTCCCCCCCTATGGTGGAACCTTCTTCCTTGTCCCCCCCTATGGTGGAACCTTCTTCCTTGTCCCCCCCTATGGTGGAACCTTCTTTCTTGTCCCCCCCTATGGTTGAACCTTCTTACTTGTCCCCCCCTATGGTGGAACCTTCTTCCTTGTCCCCCCCTATGGTGGAACCTTCTTCCTTGTCCCCCCCTATGGTGGAACCTTCTTCCTTGTCCCCCCCTATGGTGGAACCTTCTTCCTTGTCCCCCCCTATGGTGGAACCTTCTTCCTTGTCCCCCCTATGGTGGAACCTTCTTCCTTGTCCCCCCTATGGTGGAACCTTCTTCCTTGTCCCCCCTATGGTGGAACCTTCTTCCTTGTCCCCCCCTATGGTGGAACCTTCTTCCTTGTCCCCCCCTATGGTGGAACCTTCTTCCTTGTCCCCCCCTATGGTGGAACCTTCTTCCTTGTCCCCCCCTATGGTGGAACCTTCTTCCTTGTCCCCCCCTATGGTGGAACCTTCTTCCTTGTCCCCCCTATGGTGGAACCTTCTTCCTTGTCCCCCCCTATGGTGGAACCTTCTTCCTTGTCCCCCCCTATGGTGGAACCTTCTTCCTTGTCCCCCCTATGGTGGAACCTTCTTCCTTGTCCCCCCCTATGGTGGAACCTTCTTCCTTGTCCCCCCCTATGGTGGAACCTTCTTCCTTGTCCCCCCCTATGGTGGAACCTTCTTCCTTGTCCCCCCTATGGTGGAACCTTCTTCCTTGTCCCCCCCTATGGTGGAACCTTCTTCCTTGTCCCCCCCTATGGTGGAACCTTCTTCCTTGTCTCCCCCCTATGGTGGAACCTTCTTCCTTGTCCCCCCCTATGGTGGAACCTTCTTCCTTGTCCCCCCCTATGGTGGAACCTTCTTCCTTGTCCCCCCCTATGGTGGAACCTTCTTCCTTGTCTCCCCCCTATGGTGGAACCTTCTTCCTTGTCCCCCCCTATGGTGGAACCTTCTTCCTTGTCCCCCCCTATGGTGGAACCTTCTTCCTTGTCTCCCCCCTATGGTGGAACCTTCTTCCTTGTCCCCCCCTATGGTGGAACCTTCTTCCTTGTCCCCCCCTATGGTGGAACCTTCTTCCTTGTCCCCCCCTATGGTGGAACCTTCTTCCTTGTCCCCCCCTATGGTGGAACCTTCTTCCTTGTCCCCCCCTATGGTGGAACCTTCTTCCTTGTCCCCCCCTATGGTGGAACCTTCTTCCTTGTCCCCCCCTATGGTGGAACCTTCTTCCTTGTCCCCCCCTATGGTGGAACCTTCTTCCTTGTCCCCCCCTATGGTGGAACCTTCTTCCTTGTCCCCCCTATGGTGGAACCTTCTTCCTTGTCCCCCCCTATGGTGGAACCTTCTTCCTTGTCCCCCCCGATGGTGGAACCTTTTTCCTTGTCCCCCCCTATGGTGGAACCTTCTTCCTTGTCCCCCCCTATGGTGGAACCTTCTTCCTTGTCCCCCCTATTGTGGAACCTTCTTCCTTGTCCCCCCCTATGGTGGAACCTTCTTCCTTGTCCCCCCCTATGGTGGAACCTTCTTCCTTGTCCCCCCTCTGGTGGAACCTTCTTCCTTGTCCCCCCCTATGGTGGAACCTTCTTCCTTGTCCCCCCCTATGGTGGAACCTTCTTCCTTGTCCCCCCCTATGGTGGAACCTTCTTCCTTGTCCCCCCCTATGGTGGAACCTTCTTCCTTGTCCCCCCCTATGGTGGAACCTTCGTCTGACACTGCCAGAGAAGACCAGGTCAGAGAGTAAGTTTGTGAGGTTGTTGTGGTTGTGACAACACTGACGAGGGTGATCTTGTGAGGTTGTTGTGGTTGTGACAACACTGACGAGGGTGATCTCGTGAGGTCGTTGTGGTTGTGACAACACTGACGAGGGTGATCTTGTGAGGTTGTTGTGGTTGTGACAACACTGACGAGGGTGATCTTGTGAGGTTGTTGTGGTTGTGACAACACTGACGAGGGTGATCTTGTGAGGTTGTTGTGGTTGTGACAACACTGACGAGGGTGATCTTGTGAGGTGTATACCATCGTTGTTCATCAACTGTTCAACCATTCTTCCCAACAATATTATACAGTGAATGTATAAATCAATGGAAATACTTTAATTATGGCGTCCCTCTGAATGATTAGTATTACCGTCTCCTTGTTACTCAATAAAGATACATAATTACCATACATATGGACAGATGTGTATAACCTGGCTTCCACCTTACAAACTGTTGCTCTCAAGCTTGTGTAAACTACGACCACACACAGTGTTGCTCTCAAGCTTGTGTAAACTACGACCACACACACTGTTGCTCTCAAGCTTGTGTAAACTACGACCACACACAGTGTTGCTCTCAAGCTTGTGTAAACTACGACCACACACAGTGTTGCTCTCAAGCTTGTGTAAACTACGACCACACACAGTGTTGCTCTCAAGCTTGTGTAAACTACGACCACACACACTGTTGCTCTCAAGCTTGTGTAAACTACGACCACACACACTGTTGCTCTCAAGCTTGTGTAAACTACGACCACACACAGTGTTGCTCTCAAGCTTGTGTAAACTACGACCACACACAGTGTTGCTCTCAAGCTTGTGTAAACTACGACCACACACAGTGTTGCTCTCAAGCTTGTGTAAACTACGACCACACACACTCTCAAGCTTGTGTAAACTCTCAAGCTTGTGTAAACTACGACCACACACAGTGTTGCTCTCAAGCTTGTGTAAACTACGACCACACACAGTGTTGCTCTCAAGCTTGTGTAAACTACGACCACACACACTGTTGCTCTCAAGCTTGTGTAAACTACGACCACACACAATGTTGCTCTCAAGCTTGTGTAAACTACGACCACACACAGTGTTGCTCTCAAGCTTGTGTAAACTACGACCACACACAGTGTTGCTCTCAAGCTTGTGTAAACTACGACCACACACAGTGTTGCTCTCAAGCTTGTGTAAACTACGACCACACACAATGTTGCTCTCAAGCTTGTGTAAACTACGACCACACACAATGTTGCTCTCAAGCTTGTGTAAACTACGACCACACACAGTGTTGCTCTCAAGCTTGTGTAAACTACGACCACACACAATGTTGCTCTCAAGCTTGTGTAAACTACGACCACACACAATGTTGCTCTCAAGCTTGTGTAAACTACGACCACACACAGTGTTGCTCTCAAGCTTGTGTAAACTACGACCACACACATTGTTGCTCTCAAGCTTGTGTAAACTACGACCACACACAGTGTTGCTCTCAAGCTTGTGTAAACTACGACCACACACAGTGTTGCTCTCAAGCTTGTGTAAACTACGACCACACACAGTGTTGCTCTCAAGCTTGTGTAAACTACGACCACACACAGTGTTGCTCTCAAGCTTGTGTAAACTACGACCACACACAGTGTTGCTCTCAAGCTTGTGTAAACTACGACCACACACAATGTTGCTCTCAAGCTTGTGTAAACTACGACCACACACAGTGTTGCTCTCAAGCTTGTGTAAACTACGACCACACACAGTGTTGCTCTCAAGCTTGTGTAAACTACGACCACACACAGTGTTGCTCTCAAGCTTGTGTAAACTACGACCACACACAGTGTTGCTCTCAAGCTTGTGTAAACTACGAACACACACAGTGTTGCTCTCAAGCTTGTGTAAACTACGACCACACACTGTGTTGCTCTCAAGCTTGTGTAAACTACGACCACACACAGTGTTGCTCTCAAGCTTGTGTAAACTACGACCACACACAGTGTTGCTCTCAAGCTTGTGTAAACTACGACCACACACAGTGTTGCTCTCAAGCTTGTGTAAACTACGACCACACACAGTGTTGCTCTCAAGCTTGTGTAAACTACGACCACACACAGTGTTGCTCTCAAGCTTGTGTAAACTACGACCACACACAGTGTTGCTCTCAAGCTTGTGTAAACTACGACCACACACAGTGTTGCTCTCAAGCTTGTGTAAACTACGACCACACACAGTGTTGTTGAACAATACAGATAAGAACTAGAAGATCCATTGTATATCATAATGAAATGAAACACGTTAAATATATCTATAAAGTAGGAAAGTCAGTAGACTGCTAGGCAAGAAGGCTGGTGCTTATATACTTATTGTGGAAAGGTGGTGGGACGGGTAGCAGACGACGGCACAGTCACTGGTAGGAGGGATTTCCCAGTGGAAGTAGATCATACCCAAAGGGATGGGTTAGTTGTAGTAGCCGTGTAGAAGGTCATGTAGATGCCCTCTGAACCAAGATTCCATAATGTTGCACTACCTGATAAGCTGTTGCCGCTAGACTAAGTTTAGGCTATAAATATCTCTAGCAGTACGGTTTGTATTTGTATGTCAATGACAAACTGCAAAGTGTATGGAGAGAGACAGTGACACATACTGCAACATTATATCTTAGTGTCCTTACATTCAGCCTTCCAGAGACACCTTCATGCAGACCATACAGGATATGGCAAAACATCTCAGAGTTGAAAGTTAAGACACATGTGCAACATCTGGATATCTTTATTGTAGACGTTTCGCCATCCAGTGGCTTTATCAATACAGATTCTAGGACATAATAGGAAGACAGTACAACTATATACAAAAGATGAGGTAATCAGTCCCTCAGCCTTGGAGTTAGTGTTCACAGCATCGTGGTGGAGGAGAATCTGGAGCAAAGGCAAGAAGACTGACGGTTATATAGGCGTCAGTGGATAGGGACGGGCAGCAGACGAGGGTATAGTCACTGGTAGGCGGGATTCCCCAGTGGAAGTAGGTCCTTCCCAAAGAGATGGGTTAGTTGCAGCAGCCGTGAAGAAGGTCTTGTAGATGTCCTCTGAACCAAGATTCCATGATGTTGCAGTGTCTGACAAGTTGTGCAAGAAAGGTATAAAATACCGACAATATGAAAGTTAAGACACATGTGCAACATCTGGATATCTTTATTGTAGACGTTTCGCCATCCAGTGGCTTAATCCAGATGTTGCACATGTGTCTTAACTCTCATCTTGTCGGTATTATATACCTTTCTTGCACACCTCAGAGTTGATGATAAAATATCTGATATCTTGAGGTTGTAGCCACATTTTACATCGACTAGATGAACAAAAATTTTTATTACTTGGAGTTTACCTGGAGAAGGTTTCGGGGGTCAACGCCCCCGCGGCCCGGTCTGAGATCAGCCCTCATGGTGGATCAGGATCTGATCAACCAGGCTGTTACTGCTTGCCGCACACAAGCTGACGTACGAACCACAGCCCGGTTGGTCAGGTATTGACTTCAGGTGCCTGTCCAGTGCCTTCTTGAAGACAGTCAGGGGTCTATTGGTAATCCCCCTTATGTATGCTGGGAGGCAATTGAACAGTCTTGGGCCCCGGACACTTATTGTGTTGTCTCTCAGTGTACTCGTGGTGCCCCTGCTTTTCATCTGGGGAATGTTGCATCTCCTGCCGAGTCTTTTGCTTTCATATGGAGTGATTTCCGTGCGCAGGTTTGGTACCAATCCCTCCAGGACCTTCCAAGTGTATATTATCATGTATCTCTCTCGCCTGCGTTCCAGGGAATACAGATCAAGGACCCTCAACCGTTCCCAGTAATTTAGGTGCCTTATCGTACTTATGTGTGCCGTGAAAGTTCTATGTACACTCTCCAGGTCTGCAATGTCGCCAGCCTTGAAGGGGGTCGTTAGTGTACAGCAGTATTCCAGCCTAGAGAGCACAAACGATTTAAAGAGAAACGTCATGGGCTTGGCATCCCTAGTTTTGAAAGTTCTCATTATCCATCCTATCATTTTCCTAGCGGATGAGGTTGATACATTGTTATGGTCTTTGAAGGCGAGGTCTTCTGACATTATCACTTCCAGGTCCTTCACATTACTTTTCCGCTCTATTGTATGGTTAGAATTTGTGGTATACCCTGACATATTTTTAATTTCTTTAAGTTTCCCATATCTGAGTAGTTGAAATTTCTCCTCGTTGAACTTCATATTGTTTTGAGTGGCCCATTCGAAGATTTGGTTAAAGTCCGCTTTGAGTCTCGCGGTGTCTTCGATGGAGGTCACTGACATGGTAATCCGGGTGTCATCCGCAAAGGAAGACACGGAGCTATGGTTTACATCTCTGTCTATGTCAGAAATGAGGATGAGGAATTGAATGGAAGCGAGTACTGTGCCTTGTGGAATAGAGCTTTTTACCATGGCTGCCTGGGACTTTACTCTGTTTACTATTAATTTTTTGTGTTCTATTTGACAGGAAGTTATATATCCATCTACCAACTTTTCCCGTTATTCCTTTATCAAACATTTTGTGTGCTATTACACCATGGTTACACTTGTCAAAAGCTTTTGCAAAGTCTGTGTATACTACATCTGCATTTTATTTATCCTCTACAGCATCCAGGACCTTGTCATAGTGGTCCAGTAGCTGGGACAGGCAGAAGAGACCTGCTCTAAACCCGTGTTGCCCTGGGTTGTCTATCTGATGGGTATCTAGGTGGTTGGCCATCTTGCTTCTTAGAACCCTCTCAAAGATTTTTATGATATGGGATGTTAGTGCTATCGGTCTGTAGTTCTTTGCAATTGCTTTACTGCCACCTTTGTGGAGTGGGGCTATGTCTGTTGTTTTTAGTGTGTGTGGGATGACCCCCGTATCCATGCTCCCTCTCCATAAAATGCTGACGGCACGCGATAGAGACTTCTTGCAGTTCTTGATGAACACGGAGTTCCATGACTTTGGGTCTGGGGCAGAGTACATGGGTATGTCATTTATTGCTTCTTCAAAGTCTTGTGGAGTTAGAATAATATCCGAGATTTTTGAGATGACCAAATTTTGGGTTTCGTTAATAAAGAATTCATTTGGATTGTCGACCCTTAGTCTGGGCAGTGGCTCGCTGAACACTGAGTCATATTGGGACTTTAGTATCTCACTCATTTCTTGGTTGTTATCTGTGTATGTCCCATCCCGCCTAAGCAGGGGCCCAGTACTGGATGTTGTTTTTCCCTTAGATTTGGCATAATAAAAGAAGTATTTTTTTTTTCAATTTCCTTTGTGGCTTTTAGTTCTTCCTGTGATTCTTGTCTCCTGTAAAATTCCTTCAGCTTAAGTTCGATATTTACAATTTCAATGACCAGTGCCTCCCTTCGTATTTCAGATATATTGGCCAGGTGTAGTACACTGTTGTCCAGGTGGTATTTTATTACCACCCTCCCAGGTATAGTACACCGTTGTCCAGGTGGTATGTTACTACCACCCTGACAGGTGTTGTACACCCTGCCATGTGTAGTACACTGTTGTCCAGGTGGTATGTTATTACCACCCTGCCAGGTGTAGTACACTGTTGTCCAGGTGGTATATTATTACCACCCTGCCAGATGTAGTACACCCTGCCAGGTGTAGTACACTGTTGCCCAGGTGGTATGTTATTACCTCTCTGCCAAGTGTAGTACACTGCTGTCCATGTGGTTTGTTATTACCACCCTGCCAGATGTAGTACATTCTGCCAGATGTACTACACCCTGCCAGATGTAGTACACCGTTGTCCAAGTGGTATGTTATTACCACCCTTCCAGATGTAGTACACTCTGCCAGGTGTAGTACACTGTTGTCCAGGTGGTATGTTATTACCACCCTGCCAGTTGTAGTACACTGTTGTCCACCCTACCAGGTGTAGTACAAAGTTACCCGTTTACGTATGAGAGTATATTGACAGGTTTGTAGCTTCTAGTGTGTACACATATTTAGATATGTATCTGTCAGTGTATATACCCTGTTAGAAGCGTATGCACCTTGAAGTGGATAGGCTTGAAACCTCACACACCAACAAGTTAAGCAAGACTTGGAAGAAGAATTTGACAACGAGACTCTTGTGATGTACAGGAAGTGTGGAAACTGCCCACTCAGGTGTGTGTGTGTGCTTACCTATTTGTGGTTGTACGGGGCGAGCCACAACTCCTGACCCACCTCTTCGCTGATCGTTATTAGGTTGTCTGAGTATTATTACTGTGGTAACAATATCCGGTGGTCGACGGCAGAGTATGTGTTATCAGTTCAACTTCCCCAGTATGTGTGTGGCATATCAACTAGTTAATCTCAAGCGTAAGTTTATTCTGGTACAGATACATATAAATACTGTTACATAAATTATCATACATAATGGCATGTGTATGTGTAGATTACCAGGATAACAGAAAAAAAAAGTCAGGCTCGACTAGAATCCAGGAGAGAAGAACTTCCAGTTTGTGTATCAGTCAGAGGGAGTCAGTGAGTTCGTGAGAGAGAGTACGGACCCTGAAAGAGAGAGGGGGCTGGGATGGGACAGGATGGGCCAGGACGGGCCAGAATGAGCCAGAACGGGCCAGGATGGGCCAGAATGGGCCAGGATGGGCCAGGATGGGCCAGGATGGGCTAGGATGGGCCAGGATGGGCCAGGATGGGCCAGGATGGGCCAGGATGGGCCAGGACGGGCCAGAATGAGCCAGAACGGGCCAGGATGGGCCAGGATGGGCCAGGATAGGCCAGAGGGAGAAAGAAGGCATAGAATGAATCATAGAGTTGAGTGGTCGGTGGTAATGTGGTGTCAGTACACGCTCGTCATATATGTTATATCATACTCCACTCCTAGCAATATAACCATAATTTTGGTCTTATAATAATATAATAACGGGTGTAATATTTATTACTAGATATTAAACCAGAGTGTAATGTACAATTATCACTCACCCCATTTTTTTTTTATTCAGTAAATTTTCTGTAACCTTTATTCTGCTTTTCATTATCCCCAGTTATCCCTATATTCCCTCTTTTACTTATTTTATTTTTGTTATGTATTACTCCTCACTCATATACTCAAGTAATAACTAGACAGAATGCTAGGAGACATATGTTTAGTTGTGTCACTTGAGTGGCTAGTTTACTGCGCAGTCGCAGGTGATCCTCTGAACGGCAGCACAAAAATAGAATAACAGAGGACACACTAGATCTTTGTCAGACCTTATTGAGAATTATTACATCACTGGAAAGAAATATTAGTCATTTCGTATTTTATAATTACTTCAGATATTTAAGTCTTAAAATACGGTATGGAATACAATCTCAAAAACAGTAATCTTATTACCACTAAAAGAAATTGGTGATAATTGGGAATAGTGTTGACACACTACCAGCAAAACCTGGTGGAAGCACTAATGTCCATACAGGGGTGAAAGATAGGGACGAAACAGGAAAAATAAACGCACCAGCAGTGAACGCAGCTACAATAAATCATAGTAAACGGAATTACAGTCTATGTAAATACTATGCCTTGGGTATCTGCAGGCACGGTATATCTGGTAAAACAGGTGGGACATGCACCTTTGACCATCCCAAAAAACGCCGCACCCACATGACAACAGGAGAGTGCAACTTCCCTTCTTGCAACTTATTTCACCCAGAAATGTGTCACTCATCAATCCATGAAAGAAAATGTTACAATGCATACTGCCAGGCACATCATCTAAAGGGGACTAGAAGACACAGACCAGCCAGACTAAGGGAAACAAAAGAGGGGAGCCACAACCTCTAAGGGGACAGAGGTTTTTTAGGGCCACGAGGGAAAAAAAGACTGGCTAGAAATGACAGTAATCCTGTACCAACTGAAAACACTTCTGGAGCAGAGGCACGAACATTGGCCTCTTCCCCAGAACAACAGATATTAGAGCCAGCAAATAAACCTCCCTAAATTCCACCAATACAACGACATTTGTCTTTGCAAACATACAGGGTCTAAAGCCATCAAAAACAACAAAATTCCGTACATCAAGGGACTGCTCACAGAGTCAAATGCAATGTTTGCAGCATTCACAGAGACCCACATAAAGGATCATTATGACAACGCAATATGGATCCCAGGTTATAACCTATTCCGATGCGACAGACTAAACAGGCAACAAGGATGGGTTGGCCTGTATGTCACAGAGTCGCTCATTTGCACAGAACTACTAAACACCTCAAATGACGTAGTTGAAGTTTTGGCGGTAAAGATCGAAAACCAAAACCTTGTCATTGTGGTAGTATACAAGCCTCCAGACACAAATTCCCAGCAATTCCAGGAGCAGCTTGAGAAAAATGACCACTGTCTGGAAAATCTCCCAACTCCTGCCCCAAACATCTTACTACTAGGAGATTTCAACCTGAGGCACCTAAAATGGAAGAGTATAGCAAACATTGTTTTAGCAGAGATCACCCCGGGACGCAGCTCAGCTGAAAATTCCCACACACACGAACTATTAAATCTCTACACCAAATTCACCTTAAGTCAGCAAATAGTAGAGCCTACAAGACTAGAAAATTCGCTGTACCTCATCTTCAATAACAATGACGATCTGATATGTAATATAACCCTATCAAAGACAATACACACAGATCACAACATAATAGAGGTACAGACATGTATACACAGGGCTCCGGACCAGAAAAATGTGAACAGTCATGAAGGTCTCTTCACGAAATTCAATTTCAATAACAAAAACAAACAATGGGATCAAGTAAACTATGTCTTAAATGAAACAAGCTGGGAAGATATCCTAAATAACATGGAACCGAACATTTGCCTTGAAAAAATGAATTCTGTGGTTCTTGAGATCTGCTCAAGACACATTCCATTAAGAAAAAGAAACATAAGATGTAAACTAGAAAGAGAGAGAAGTTCCCTATACAGACGAAGGCGAAGAGTCTACAACTGGCAGGGTGGTAATAAAATACCACCTGGACAACAGTGTACTACACCAGGCAGAGTGGTAATGACAAACCACCTGGACAACAGTGTACTACAACTGGCAGAGTGTACTATATCTGACAGGGTGGTAATAACACACCACCTGGCCAACAGTGTACTACACCTGGCAGGGTGGTAATGACAAACCACCTGGATAACAATGTACTACACCTGGCAGTGTGGAAATAACATACCACCTGGACAACAGTGTACAACACCTGCACGGGTGTACTACACCCGGCAGGGTGGTAATAACATACCACCTGGACAACGGTGTACTACACCTGGAAAGGTTGTAATAACATACCACCTCGACGACAGTGTACTACACCTGGCAGGGTGTACTACATCTGG
>NC_091320.1:15035397-15072897 GCF_038502225.1 Cherax quadricarinatus
CCTGGTTGTACCAGGATTATGGCGTGTGACCTGGTTGTACCGGGATTATGGCGTGTGACCTGGTTGTACTGGGATTATGGCGTGTGACCTGGTTGTACCGGGATTATGGCGTGTGACCTGGTTGTACCGGGATTATGGCGTGTGACCTGGTTGTACCGGGATTATGGCGTGTGACCTGGTTGTACCAGGATTATGGCGTGTGACCTGGTTGTACCGGGATTATGGCGTGTGACCTGGTTGTACCAGGATTATGGCGTGTGACCTGGTTGTACCGGGATTATGGCGTGTGACCTGGGTGTACCGGGATTATGGCGTGTGACCTGGTTGTACCAGGATTATGGCGTGTGACCTGGTTGTATCGGGATTATGGCGTGTGACCTGGGTGTACTGGGATTATGGCGTGTGACCTGGTTGTACCGGGATTATGGCGTGTGACCTGGTTGTACCAGGATTATGGCGTGTGACCTGGTTGTACCGGGATTATGGCGTGTGACCTGGTTGTACCAGGATTATGGCGTGTGACCTGGTTGTACCGGGATTATGGCGTGTGACCTGGGTGTACGGGGATTATGGCGTGTGACCTGGTTGTAACAGGATTATGGCGTGTGACCTGGTTGTACCGGGATTATGGCGTGTGACCTGGGTGTACTGGGATTATGGCGTGTGACCTGGTTGTACCAGGATTATGGCGTGTGACCTGGTTGTACCGGGATTATGGGGTGTGACCTGGGTGTACTGGGATTATGGCGTGTGACCTGGTTGTACCAGGATTATGGCGTGTGACCTGGTTGTACCGGGATTATGGCGTGTGACCTGGGTGTACTGGGATTATGGCGTGTGACCTGGTTGTACCAGGATTATGGCGTGTGACCTGCTTGTACCAGGATTATGGCGTGTGACCTGGTTGTACCAGGATTATGGCGTGTGACCTGGTTGTACCGGGATTATGGCGTGTGACCTGGGTGTACTGGGATTATGGCGTGTGACCTGGTTGTACCAGGATTATGGCGTGTGACCTGGGTGTACTGGGATTATGGCGTGTGACCTGGTTGTACCAGGATTATGGCGTGTGACCTGGGTGTACTGGGATTATGGCGTGTGACCTGGTTGTACCAGGATTATGGCGTGTGACCTGGGTGTACTGGGATTATGGCGTGTGATCTTGTTGTACCGGGATTATGGCGTGTGACCTGGTTGTACCAGGATTATGGCGTGTGACCTGGTTGTACCGGGATTATGGCGTGTGACCTGGTTGTACCGGGATTATGGCGTGTGACCTGGGTGTACTGGGATTATGGCGTGTGATCTTGTTGTACCGGTATTATGGCGTGTGACCTGGTTGTACCAGGATTATGGCGTGTGACCTGGTTGTACCGGGATTATGGCGTGTGATCTGGTTGTACCAGGATTATGGCGTGTGACCTGGTTGTACCGAGATTATGGTGTGTGACCTGGTTGCACTGGGATTATGGCGTGTGACTTGGTTGTACCGGGATTATGGCGTGTGACCTGGTTGTACCGAGATTATGGCGTGTGACCTGGTTGTACCGAGATTATGGTGTGTGACCTGGTTGTACTGGGATTATGGCGTGTGACCTGGTTGTACCGGGATTATGGCGTGTGACCTGGTTGTACCGGGATTATGGCGTGTGACCTGGTTGTACCGGGATTATGGCGTGTGACCTGGTTGTACCGGGATTATGGCGTGTGACCTGGTTGTACCGGGATTATGGCGTGTGACCTGGTTGTACTGGGATTATGGCGTATGACCTGGTTGTACCGGGATTATGGCGTGTGACCTGGTTGTACTGGGATTATGGCGTGTGACCTGGTTGTACCGGGATTATGGCGTGTGACCTGGTTGTACCGGGATTATGGCGTGTGACCTGGTTGTACTGGGATTATGGCGTGTGACCTGGTTGTACCGGGATTATGGCGTGTGACCTGGTTGTACCGGGATTATGGCGTGTGACCTGGTTGTACCGGGATTATGGCGTGTGACCTGGTTGTACCGGGATTATGGCGTGTGAGCTGGTTGTACTGGGATTGTGGAGTGTGAGCTGGTTGTACCGGGATTATGGCGTGTGACCTGGTTGTACCGGGATTATGGTGCGTGACCTGATTGTACCGGGATTATGGCGTGTGACCTGGTTGTACCGGGATTATGGCATGTGACCTGGTTGTACCGGGATTATGGCATGTGACCTGGTTGTACCGGGATTATGGCGTGTGACCTGGTTGTACTGGGATTATGGCGTGTGACCTGGTTGTACCGGGATTATGGTGTGTGACCTGGTTGTACTGGGATTATGGTGTGTGACCTGGTTGTACCGGGATTATGGCGTGTGACCTTGTTGTACCGGGATTATGGCGTGTGACCTGGTTGTAACGGGATTATGGTGTGTGACCTGGTTGTACCGGGATTATGGCGTGTGACCTGGTTGTACTGTGATTATGGCGTGTGACCTGGTTGTACCGGGATTATGGCGTGTGACCTGGTTGTACCTGGATTATGGTGTGTGACCTGGTTGTACCGGGATTATGGCGTGTGACCTGGTTGTACCGGGATTATGGCGTGTGACCTGGTTGTACCGGGATTATGGCGTGTGACCTGGTTGTACTGGGATTATGGCGTGTGACCTGGTTGTACTGGGATTATGGTGTGTGACCTGGTTGTACCGGGATTATGGCGTGTGACCTGGTTGTACCGGGATTATGGCGTGTGACCTGGTTGTACCGGGATTATGGCGTGTGACCTGGTTGTACCGGGATTATGGCGTGTGACCTGGTTGTACTGGGATTATGGCGTGTGGCCTGGTTGTACCGGGATTATGGTGTGTGACCTGGTTGTACCGGGATTATGGCGTGTGACCTGGTTGTACCGGGATTATGGCGTGTGACCATGTTGTACCGGGATTATGGTGTGTGACCTGGTTGTACCGGGATTATGGCGTGTGACCTGGTTGTACCGGGATTATGGTGTGTGACCTGGTTGTACCGGGATTATGGCGTGTGACCTGGTTGTACCGGGATTATGGCGTGTGACCTGGTTGTACCGGGATTATGGCGTGTGACCTGGTTGTACCGGGATTATGGCGTGTGACCTGGTTGTACCGGGATTATGGCGTGTGACCTGGTTGTACCGGGATTATGGCGTGTGTCCTGGTTGTACCGGGATTATGGCGTGTGACCTGGTTGTACCGGGATTATGGCGTGTGACCTGGTTGTACCGGGATTATGGCGTGTGACCTGGTTGTACCGGGATTATGGCGTGTGACCTGGTTGTACCGGGATTATGGCGTGTGACCTGGTTGTACCGGGATTATGGCGTGTGACCTGGTTGTACCGGGATTATGGCGTGTGACCTGGTTGTACCGGGATTATGGCGTGTGACCTGGTTGTACCGGGATTATCAGTAGAACAAACAAAACTCAACAATAGTACTTGACTTGTATTTTCCTTCACAAGATACAATTTGCCAGATATATATAAATACGTGCACTATGTACAGAGGTATAACAGTAAGTGTACATCACAGTGACAAAAGATGGCAGAAGCAGAAGCCAGAAAATGCACTGTAGTCGACTAGTTACACAGGCGAGTCTGTTTCCATAAGACACCTGCTGTCCATATTCGCACATCAGTATAAAATGGGTGTTAGTTGACTGGTATTAGTTGCATCCTGGGACAAAACTGACCTAATTTGCCCGACATGCTCAGCGTAACAAGGGTCTTTCTGTAAAGTAATGTCATTGATGTCAGCTAGGACTCTATACCTTATACATCTACTTGTAGAAATAAAGATATTATAATTATTATTACTCGTAGCATGCCACACCCACCCCAAAAGGGCTCTAATAGCTGGGACTAGACCTCACCTCCATGGGTACTATGGCACTGAGCAATAATGGAATCGCCCCTTTTCTCAACCATCCACCTCATTAGATAGGTTTCAACTTTCAAGAAGCTTTCAGTCAAACTCTACCCTAGATGGAGACAGCAGACAGTCAAGCTTGCAATCTATATAGTCCTTATCACATCCTAACTTAAATACAAGATAATATGACCGACAGCATGCTTTTCTTGCCGGCTATGTGGATAATTTTGATGTAGGGTTGCAGCCTGAGACTCCATCTCATTAATCTTGTGTTGTGGTTTTTCATGGTATTAAGGTAGTCTAAAGGTTGTAATCACTGTGGACTGTGACCCAATGAGACGACTGTCCTAAGACGTCAAAGTATTCCAGCACTAGTATCAGGGCTATGGCTTCTTTTCCTGTTGTTGCATAAGTCCTTTGGTGAGTTTGATACCTGGCCAAGAAATTACAGGCTGTAACCGCTCCTCATCTGATGACTGTGAAAGTACTACTTCTGACTCACATGCATCAACCACAAAAAAAGTTATGAAAAATCGGGAGACAGGGAAATGGGTGCAGTACAGAGCAGCCATTTGGCTCTGGGGTCCACTGAAATTTCTGTTTCTGACTGTTAAGTGAGGTTAGGAGGGCTACAACATCTGCAAAGTTCTTACAGAAGCGTCTGTAGAAACCTACCATACCTAAGAATCGCTGGAGAGATTTCCTGTCATGAAGTACTACAATTCGAACTCCGTCCTATATTTGGTGGGAATGTTAATGGCACGAATTTTAGCTAATTTAAGAGCAACTTTACCAGTACCTGCCTCATAACCCCAAAAATAATAGCAGACAGGCCAAAGGATGATATACATAAATTAAGAGTTAACTGAAAACTACTAAACCTCTCAAAGAGAGTCTTAAGTAGGGAAATATGTTGGTTCCACATATTGAAAACTACTGCTATATCGTCCAGATAAATTGTCATGCTTTCATGTCTTTTAATAACCTGATGGATCAGCCTCTGGAATGGAGGAGGTGAGTTCTGCATTCCAAATAGGGTCACTGTGTATTGATAGTGACCTAGAATTAAGAAGGCCGAGATATCCTTTGCTTTATCTATCAAAGGTGCCTGACAGTAACCTTTAAGAAGGTCTACTTTGCAAACAAAAGGGGCCTTACCCACAAAGTCCACTACATCATCCAAACATGGCAGAGGGTAAGCATCTGGAATAGTGACCTCATTCACCTTACAGTAGTCTGTACACATTCGAAAACATCCATCAGACTTCTTAACAAGGATGCACAGTGAAGCCCACAGACTGGATTCCTCCTCTACTAGTCCATGTTCTAACAGAAATGCTACCTCCTGCTGAAGCAACCTCTGTTTTTCAGTTTTATCTCTGTAGCAGAAGAGTTTAACAGGCTTAGTATTACCAACATCTACATCACGATACCCCCAGGGTACATTTTTTTGGGACATCCAAAAATATTTAGAGGGACACATTTAATGGGAGACATTCTTTCTCCTTTTGTATAACTTACATATGTTTCCCAGTAAATGTGTCCCTTTAAATGGATCCATTTCTCGAGTGCAGAAACTCTTAAGATAATTGACAATGATATCTATACCACTGGCAATATAATTATTATGTATATTAAATTATTTACATCATAGCGTAGTCTGACCGAATTTTTGATAATTGCCACGTCACGTTCGTTATGTTACTATTACAATATCAGTGCTTGTGGGCTGGCTGTTTTTCTAATGCTATAATATCCAACCTTTCTGACTATAAGTAATGGTATGCCTGGGGGCACTTCCTGCCTACCTGCTGCCTCCCTTCTCTCTCCCTCACTCAAGTAAGGGCGTTCCCTGTGATCATATTTGCTTGGACCTCCTCTCTTCTGCAAACACACACACACACACACACTACCAGAGAGAGAATAATTTGCTTTGAATACATTGTAGAGCTAAAGTGAAGATTTTAGCAGCACGAGTAGGATGGGAACTACACAGGTATGAGGAATTTCCTGCATGAGGCACAGTGGGAAAGAGAACTGGTGGTAAAAGCAGTAAATGAAATGATGGATACGTGACCACAAAATGCAAAGAGGCAGAGAAGAGGTTCGTATTCAAGGGCACCAAAATCAATGGGAAAACCAGAACGAGCCCTTAGTTCATCCAAAGTTGTAAAAAGGCCAAAACTAAGTGTGCTAGAAAATGGAAAACGTATAAAAGACAAAGGACCCAGGAAAATAAGATGAACCAAAGAGTCAGAAACGAATGTGCATGGCAATATAAGAATGACATAACATCGAAAGTCAGATCTTACCCAAAGCTTTTGTACAGCCACATCAAGAGTAAAACTGTCAAGAACCAGGTAATCATGCTGAGGAAGGAAGGAGGGGAGAGCACAAAAAAAAAAACAAAGAGGCATGTGAAGAAATTAAAGGAAGTATTTTCGGTGGAGACAGACTGGACTACAGTAAACCGGAATGGCAGAGTACACCAACAAGTGCTGGACACACTGCACACAATCAAGGAGGAAGTAAAGAGGCTACTAAGCGAACTAGATACCTCAAAGGAAGTGGGACCGGACAAAATCTCTCTGTGGGTTCTGAGAGAGGAAACAGAGGCACTGTGTGTGCACTAACTACAGTCTTCAACACATCTATCGGAACAGCGCAACTAACCGAAATGCGGAAGACGGCAAATGTAGTCCGTGCCAGTCTTTAGGAAAGGAGAAAGCCAGGTAGCATTAAGCTACAGTCCAGTGTCAGTGACATGCATAGTATTCAAAGTCATGGAAAAGCTTATCAAGAGAAGATTGGTGGAACTCCTAGAAATGAATGAGCTTGCACACGATAACCAGTACGGTTTTAGGGAGGGGGATATCCTGTGTCACAGACCTACTGGAGATTTACGACAAGGTGTCAAAAGTAAGGCAGGGGAGAGCGGGGGGGGGGGTTAGACAGCATTTTCTTGGACTGTAAGAAGGGTTTTGACTCAGTTCCACACTAGAGATTAGTGCAAAAGCTAGAGGAACAGGCAGGAATAACAGAAAAGGCACTGTAGTGGATCAGACAATACCTGACAGGAAGGAAATAAAGTGATGGTACGGAGAGAGCTGTAAGAGTGGGCGCCTGTGACGAGCGGAGTTCCATAAAGGTCAGTCCTAGGGCCGGTGTTGTTTCTGGTATATGTGAATGATATGACGGAAGGATCAGGTAGAACTACAAAGAGACCTGGACAGGCTCCAAACCTGATCCAATAACTGGCTCTCGGAGTTTAACTTCACCAAGTGCAAAGTCATGAAGATTGGAGAAGGGCAAAGAAGACCGCTGACAGAGTACAGGCTAGGGGGGGGGCAAACACTGCAAACCTCACTCAAGGAAAAGGATCTTGGGATGAGTACAATACTGAGCACATTTCCTGATGTGCACATAATCGAAATAACTGCTGCAGCATATGAGGTCCTGGCAAACCTAAGAATACCGTTTCGACGCCTTAGTAAGGAATCTTTCAAGACTCTGTACACCATGTAGGTCAGGCCCGTATTGGAGTATGCAGCACCAGCATGGAACCCACATCTGGTCAAGCACGTCAAGAAATTAAAGAAATTGCGAAGGTTCACAACAAGAGCTAAGGAGTGTGGCCTACGAGTAGAGCTTAAAGGAAATCGACCTGACGGTACTGGAGGACAGGAGAGATAGGGAGGACATGATAACGGCATATAAAATACTGAAAGGAATTGACAAGGCGGGTAGGGACTGGATTTTTCACGGATGGGAAACAGCAATATGAGGTCACAACTGGAGGCTGAAGACTCAGATGAGTCACGGGGATGTTAGGAAGTGTTTCTTCAGAGTGATGTAATGGAGGCAGGATCCATACGTAGCTTTGAGAAGAGGTACAATAAAGCTCGTGGAGTAGAGAGAGTGGACCTAGTAGTGACTAGGGAAGAGGCAGGGCCAGAAGCTGTGAATCGACCCCTGCAACCACAAAGAGGTAAGAACACACACACACACCGAGTGTCCCCCACTCCAATAGGTGTAATTCTGTCATCTTTGTATCCTGAGAAAGAAAGTTAATAAAGTTAGAACCATTGTTGTGGGCAACAGTCTCCACCACCTTGCTGCTGAAGCCACTCTGAGAAGTGGTAGTACAGCTAAGATAAGAGTCAGGCCGTGTAACAACTGTTAGTCTGAAAACTCAGTGTAAAGAAAAGAAATAAAACCCGGGAAGTGTATATCACACCTCTCAGTGTAGGAAGAAAATAAATGCATAACATGACCGACCAGTGGTAACCAGCGAGTACACTTGACTAGTGCTACCATGGATGACCAAGCAGTGGTAACCAGCGAGTACACTTGACTAGTGCTACCAAATAAATACTGAATAAATGAACCTTATAAATTGTATATCTTAAATGTTTCTCACAATTATATCACATAAATGTTAAACCTAAAACCCAATCTAACTTTATTATTTTTTTAAATACACTACCTAACAGAATACTCCATTCTACTGAATGTACAACAATGCATACAACCATATGACCTGTCTTTGTAATACTCACTTGTGCTTTATAGTAATCTGTTTACATTAATGTTTTATCACTGATTTCATCATTGCTTAGTTAATCTTAAGTTAATTTTAAGCCAGCCCGTAATGCTATGCATAGTATAAGTGGCTTTGGCATGCTGCTCTTATCTGTATTTTTTTGTACCTCTGTATGTGTGCTCAAATTGTAAATAAATAAATAAATAAATAAATAAATAAATGGATGACCGACCAGTGGTAACCAGCGAGTACACTTGACTAGTGCTACCATGGATGACCGACCAGTGGTAACCAGCGAGTACACTTGACTAGTGCTACCATGGATGACCGACCAGTGGTAACCAGCGAGTACACTTGACTGGTGTTACCATGGATGACCGACCAGTGGTAACCAGCGAGTACACTTGACTGGTGTTACCATGGATGATCATTTATACTCCAAGTTGTATGCGCTTTTCAGTTTATAAATACCGCAAGTTACCTTTAGTCTTCAGTTTAGAGGTGAAAGTGTTCTAGCCTGACTTTCTCCACGGCACTACGCACCATGCATGCCATTCAAATCATTAACTATGCAACACGGGCCTTGTGGTGATAACTGAACCAAGCACGTACACGAGCTGGCGACAGGTCAAAGCTTTCATAGAGGTAAGTCCTGGTGCTGAGGGTAATGAACCTCGGGGAGAAAATAAGGAAGACCACTTTCGTGGGATTATTAACCCAGGCAGTTTTAATAACCATGAATAGCACAACATCGCCTTTTCTAGTATGTAACCCACAACAATTAACAAACTCCCAGATATGTTTACTGCGCTGATCCACCAGGAGGCCTGGTCACAGACCGGGCCGCGGGGGCGTTGACCCCCGAAACTCTCTCCAGGTAAACAAGGTGAACACGGATAAGAGAGGTAGCGAGGTCTACCCTTAACCAGATGCATTTCGGTCACTGTTCGATCCGAGGAAGATACCCCTGTATTCCATAATGCCAGTTCAATGCAGCATAAGTTGATAATGCAGTTAAACATTAGCTTTGAAGATTTGAAGGGAATCAGAAGAAACATTCACAACTCATCGTATGGAAACAAATACCCATTTTTTTTTTTTACAATAAAAATGGTAAATTAGGACATACACAACCTAAATCTAATTCATATTTATCAGAGGGACCAGAGAGACTAGTATCCTAAAACATGCAAACATATTAAGTTTGAAGCCACTCAGATGATGCGCTAACAATCAGCATGGAAGAGTCAAAGCTAATCAGATGTAACACTCAGAAAGTATCGCATGAAAACTAGTGTTGCAATTTTCCCAGTTTATTAAAAAAAAACGAAACTTACACTGGCCAAAACAAATCCAAACTTTTCGATGAGTAAGATTGGAATTGTTTAAGTAAGTTTCATGAGAGTCTAGTGTATATAACACAGATGTTTAAAAATAGTCTTGAGAGCACACAGATGTTCTAAACACATAAAACAACAAGAAGCTGATTTGATCTAGGATAACTAAATCAAGCCTAACATTGTGACTTATTTATGATCAGAAAAAACATTCTCCAGTTATTTCACAGAAACCAATCTGATTAATAAAACTGGCACATAACTTACACAACCTCGCATCAATACGTTGTTTCATTTGAACATAACACATCAGCACTAAAAGTTTGAAGCTGACCAGAAGGTGAGTTTTCCAATCATTGTACAGAATCCAACAAAACTTGTGCCTACACAGCATAAACCAGTGAAAGGTTCCATCCATTTCATACGATGTATCAACCTTTAATGGGCCTTGAAGCCATGCTTGAGGACCACTGGTGTGCCCGGGCTAGGAAGAAACATGGCTTGTAACTTGGCTGCCTAACTTTTGAGGCGTCTGTGGCCGAGTGGTCTACAGAGTCACTTTCAGAACCTTGCCACTTCAGTGACGTGGTTTCGAATCCTGCTGGCGGATCTTTCTCTGTGTATACACTCTATGAGTGTAGCTAACTGCCAACCTAACGGCTTACACCACCTGGGGTAAGGAGAAACACGTGATCCAGCAGTCCACATAACGTGTTGTGACATAATGTTTCTCACTGTTATGAACACAGGTGCAGAATGGCCTGCACACCTTGCCGTAATTGAACGAATAATCAAGCAAGCAAAACTAAACAGCAGTATATGACTTGCATTTCCTTCACGAAATAGACAAGTTGGTATATATAATATATACATTATTTACAATATGTACAGTAATGTAAGAGTAAGTGTACAACACGAGGAATCCTTAGCACCTGGTTCACTGGTCGGGAGGCAGCCTATGTGGGTGTGTGACATACCCTGAATAAAATATAACATAATCTTAGCATGCCACACTAACAGATACAACAACAACAACATCTACTACAAACAAATGATTTTCAGTAATAGATACACTAACAACAACAACCACCACATAATTCTCATTAGCAGATATACTAACAACAACCAATATCATTATATAATTCTCATAATAGATGCACTAACAACAACAACCACTACTACCATATAACTTTTGTTAACAGATACACTAACAACAACAACAACCATTACCACTATATAGTTCTCATAAATACACTAGTAACAACATAATTATCTTAACCTACATAGTGGATGACTATAATACACAGAACTTCTTTCCTGTTGTATTTCCTGGGCTATAATTGATCCTGAGAGTTAGAAAGCCAGGATAACCTTGTATAAGCTGCTTAAACTGTCTTGTTTCTATTGTTATCCATGGGTTCTCTTCCCCGGGATGCAACCCACAGTAGTCGACAAACACCCTAGTACCTACTTGCTGTCAGGTGGACAGAGCCAACAGCAACAGGTGCAAGAAAACATGGCCAGCTTTTCTATTCATCAGGGGCTCGAACCTAGGCCCTTTAATTGTGAGTCGACGGTGTTGCTACTTTGAGTTTTATGATGTGTTTTATTCATCTCATAGCTGAAAAGTGGCATTTACAAGCGAACCAAAATAGGAGAGGAACACTTAAGAAATCAATATATTCAGTTAAAAAGAGAAACAAAAAACAAGGAATAAAAAAGCCAAAAGAGATTATGAAGTTAAAGTCGCAAGGTATTCGAAGATCAACACAAAAGGTTTCTTCCAGGTACACAGGAGTAAGATAAGGGACAAGATAGATCCACTAAAAAGTTACTCAGGTCAGCTCACTGCCAGTGACGAAGAAATGTGTACAACTTCAGCACTTATTTCCTTTCAGTTGTACGCAGGAACACATTAGAGATATTCCAGAAATCAAAAATTATTTAGTTCTAGATAAAAATAAGTCACTAGTGACATGGTTCTCAGACAAATAGATAAATTAAAACCAGACAGATCACCGGGCCCTGATCAACGGTTCTCAAGGATTATGAAGAAATGTATGGGGGAACTCAGCAAACCATTGGCTGTTTTTTTCACCATGTCACTACAAACTGGCATAGTGCAACATAAGTGGAAAATGGCAAATGTGATACCTGTCTACAAGGAGACAGGTCAGTAACATCCAATTGTAGACGAGTTAATCTAACCTCCATTGTAGGAAAATTAATGGAATCGATAACTGCCGAATCATTTCGAAGCCACCTTGAAACACATAATTTGATCAATGAATCACATTACGATTTTACAAGGGTAGGCGTTCCTGCCTTAAGAATTTACTAATTTTTCTAATTAAAACATTTGAGGAGGTAGATCATGGAAACGAATATGATATTGTGTATATGGACTTCAGTAATGCTTTTGATAGAGTTACACATAGGAGGTTGCTGAGGAAAATAGAGGCACACGGAATAGGAGGGAAAAATTTTCCTGGATAGAGGCGTGGTTGACAGATACGCAACAGGAAGCTTGCATAAATGGGGAGAAATCTGAGTAGGGACGTGTCAGAAGCGGTGCTCCACAGGGGTCAGTGTTGGGCCCTTTGTTGTTCACAATATACATAAATGACTTAGACGAGGGAATAAATAGCAACATAAGTAAATTTGCTGATAACACTAAAATGGGCTGTCAGGTTAATTCTGATCAGGACATTAGAGTGCTACAGGAAGATCTTGATGGACTGATGCAGTGGCTGGAGAAATGGCAGATGCAGTTTAATGTAAACAAATGCTAAATTCTAAGCCTTGGAGAAGAAAATAACCATGGCACTTGTAAACTAAATAATATAGATCTTAATCACTCTGAATACGGAAAAGGGTTCTGGTTAGCAGTATGCTAAAGCCAAGACAACAGTGTGTAAGTGTTTGCAATAGAGCTAATAAAATTCTTAACTTCATATCAAGTATAAATAGTAAGGGTCCTCAGGTTATACGTCAACTCTGTACATCGTCGAATAGGCCTTATTTAGATTTAGATTGTACTGTAGAGTTCTGGTCACCATATTGTAGAATAGACATAAATGCACCGGAAAACGTACAGAGATGGATGATAAAGGTGATCCCATGTATCAGAAATTTTTCAAGTGAGGATAGACTGAGGCCCTGAATCTGCACTCTCTAGAAAGGCGTAGAATTAGGGGGATATGATTGAGGTGTATAAATGGAAAACAGGAATAATTAAAGGGGATGCAAATAAAAGTGCTAAAAATACTTAACCAAGATACGGCTCTCAGCAATGAGTTCAAGTTGGAAAACATTAGATTTAGAAAGGATATAGGAAAGCACTGGTTTGGTAATAAACTTGTGGAAGAGTGGAATAAATTCCTGTGTAGCGTCACTGTAGCGAAAACCTTAGATAGCTTGTGAATATGATGACTTCCCACAACTCTGAACAATTGTACATTCTGGTTAAGGCAGAGTTAGAGGAAGCTAGAAGAGCTAGAACAGCGACTTTTAGGGTGTGCAAAAAAAGTTATTCCCTGAACAAGGACACAGAAAACATCCCTGTCGATGATCGGACGAAGAACTGGATGCTGGTAGGAATGAATGGGATGAAACTAAGATAAGGAAAATATTGGACACTGCTGAGGAGACCAGAAATTCTTTCTGTGTGTTAACAGAAAATTGTGAATCAACGATCCAGGACATCTAAATGAAGACCATCAAGAACGTCACTTTGAACACTGCCATTGAAGGTAAGAACATTTTTGTTGTTGGCAACAGTCAAAATAAATTTATGTATCTGGCATTTTGTCTTAGAGATAGGAAGAGGAGCCAGAGAGTGTTGTCCTGGGGCTGGGATACAGGGTATTGTTAGCCATCTTGACATCATGAAATGTAATGGGATCAATCCTGTAATCTATCTCTATATTGGAAGCAACGATGTTGACAAGCATACGAGTGAGGGCTTAATTAATAGGTATAAGTTAGTGATGGACATAATTAGGAAGAAGGGAGAGTGCCCTGTAATATGTAGGCTGGACAAACACTGTAGGATATTGCAGTACCATTCATCGGCAGCTAGGACCACTTCTGTGGCAAAAATATTATGTATGCCAGGGATGATGTTCACTTATCTAGGGCAGGTGTGGGTGCCCTGGCTAGATCAGTGGAAGGTGCTGTTGGGGCTTTGGTAGGGAAAAATTGATTGTGAAAATATTCATTTAGGCTCTTATATCATAAATTTTAATAATTACAATCATCAAGTAGCACTGGGTAAAACTAACAGATATTGTGGAAAGGCAAAGTTGAGTAGGGAAGGAAAAGATACAAAAAAAATCTTAACATGTTTTATAATAGTCGAAGTGGCAGGAATAAGATAAATGAATTATGTCTGGTTGTATGTGTGGGAAATATTGATCCTATAAATGAGAGAATGATTTAATTTATAGAGTCAAGATACAATTGCCGAGTGCCACATTTAGTGGTTTAACTTGTTGTATGTTTATAGAAATAACGGGAAAGGGGGGTGGGGTAGCATTATATGTCCGAGATAACATGAACTGTTGCATAAAAACAGGTATAAAAATTAATGGCTAAGACACAGAACCTGTATGGGTAGAATATCTAAAAGGACAAGAAAAATTTATTTTTAGGTGTGATATACTGACCTCTCTAACTTAGAAAGCGACAGAGACGTCTTTTGGAAGAAATTATTAGGGCTTCTAGACATGATAACATAGTAACAGTACTTACTGTATTTTACCTTTATTCAAATTGACTGGACTTCTTTGATAAGTAGTTTGGAGTCCAGTGACTTCCTGGAAGTAGTTCAGGACTGCTTTTTGAAACAATGTGTAACAGAGCCTACCAGAGGTAATAATTTGCACTACCTGGCTTTATCAAATACGGAAACTCTCGTTAATAATCTAGAGAACACTGAAGAGTAATCACAAATCTATTACTTACAATGTTGCCTGATTTTCGTTTTTCCGATTACAATGGACTTAGGGAACACCAATCTAGTTTTGACTGGGGATATTTGTCTAATGATTCTGTCGACGAAGATGATATAGTAACAATAAGATCTGTGAATATGACTGTTTTTTTTTTCTTAACAATGTATAACGTCCCCAAACTATATATATTCTCCAGAGAGAAATTATGTCAAATATGAACGATCCCAAATAGATGACTAAACCATCTGTTAGGTACATCATTTAGCAATATATTCTTATCAAAAGAGAAGTAAAGGATATTAGAAAGGCTAAATGCGACTATGAAATTAAAGTTACTAATGAAACTTAGACAAATCCAAACGAGTTCTTTCACGTGTATAGGACAAAGATCTGGGAAAAAACTAGGAAAACTGTGAACTATAGGTCTGGACACCTGACTGATAATGAGCAGGAAATGTTCTCTCTTTTTAAGAGTTATTTCTTATCAGTTTCCACACATGAAGACGTGACTGATATCCCAACAATTTATAATTAATCAGGTTCTAAAGAAAACAGATGAAGTCATATTATAGTCATGAGGGACATGATCATCAAACAAGTACACGAACTAAAACAAAACAAGTACACGAACTAAAACAAAACAAGTACACGAATTGTTTTCAAGGTTCTTTAAGGATTACAAGGGAGAACTTAGCCGTTAACGAGCTTGTTTAATGGATCTCTCCAAACTGGTGTTGTACCGGGGATGTGGAAGATAGTTAATATAATTCCTATATTTAAATCAGGGGATAAGCCCATTCCATCAAATGATGGTCCGATAACACTCACGTTTATGGTCGGTAAATTATTAGTATCAATTAACTTGTTTACCATTACTCAACTGTAGTCCCTTATATATTTTTTGTCCTTTATTTTAGCTCTATATAACTACCTTAGATCATATATTCGCAATTGTTAAACTAATCAAGGTGCTATTCTCAGGTGCTAAAGTTAATAAGTTCACTATTTTGCCATTATACTCCAAAGCTCATTTATTTGATTACCACTTTATTGTTCACCACAACTTATATTAGTCCCTTTTATATTATAATTTTATATTATAATTCTAACTTTAAAGAATTACCTTTAAAGTACTACCTGCTATCATATTCCCAAGCTCCATTATTTGATCATCACTTTATTTGTTCACCACAAATTATTTTAGTCCCTTTTATATTGTCTCCTTTATTTTAGCTTTAAAAAACTACCTTAGCTCATTATTTTTACATTTGTTAAATAATTCAGGTGCTATTTTTTTAGCTTTAGAATATTTACTTTGTTTTATACTTAATTCTAACTATAGATTCACTACAAATCTTATGATTACAAGCATTGATCCTGATACCAACCTCTTATTTAATGACTTAAATGATTCAAACAGTTACTGTAATTACTGGTTTAGAAAGACACGTAAGCAAACACTATAACATATTTATTAGAAAACGTTTCGGTCCTGGGACCTTGATCACTTCAAGGTCCCAGGACCGAAACGTTTTCTAATAAATATGTTATAGTGTTTGCTTACGTGTCTTTCTAAACCAACTTGTCGGTATTTATTACCAAGGTTTATACCACTGTAATTACTACACAGCAGAACAATCAAAGGCACTCCTCAGAGCCAACAACAACATAACTATCTTTAACTACAATATCAGATCTTTAAGCAAGCATTACGATGACCTCCTAGCATTACTAAATTCCTTGCATGCCAATATGTCCATCATTACACTAACTGAAACCTGGCTAAAGCCTGATACTACAGATGTCTATGCCATTCCTGGTTACACAGCCATACACAACTGTAGGCCAGATCAACAAGGGGGTGGCACAGCTATATACTACTCAGACCAACTAGAATGTATCACTAATACTTGCACAAGGGATGAACATGGGGAATATATAATAGCTAAATTCAAATCCAAATACCTACAAAAACCTCTCACAGTGATAAACATCTACAGAATTCCACAATCAAACATTAGCCAATTTAGTCAAAACCTAGGAAGTATGATAACTGATGCACACATGAACAAAGATCACTTACTACTCTCAGGTGACTTCAATATAAATCTCCTGCAAGACCAGGACCCACACGTTACTGAATTCACAAACACAATGAGTAACTGCATGTTGCTACCAACAGTAACAAAACCTACAAGAGTTACGGAGACTAGTGTTTCCCTACTTGACCTCATCTGGACCAACACCATATCCCCTTTAAAATCAGGCATAATTACAGATAATACCACAGACCACTACCCTACTTTCCTCATAACAACTCTTGGTAAAATACCCCAAGACACTACTAAAGTCACCTTCAGACTTCACAATGAGGCAGCCATTAATAACTTCACAACAGCAGTAACAAACATTGACTGGCTCACTGAGCTAGAAATCTATACAGATATTGACGAATGTTTTAATAATTTTCTAAAAAAGACCCAATACCTCTATAACAAGCACTGCCCTAAAAAAACTAAACAGATGACAGCTAAGAGACTGAACAGTCCCTAGCTAACACCCAGCATTCTCAAATCCATAAATACAAAACACCGATATGAAAAACAGTACAGAATGGGTCACATAACCAGAGACCAAACAAAACGTTACTCGTCAATCCTAACCAGCCTGATAAGAAGGGCAAAAAAATTGTATTATGAGAACAGATTATCCAACTTACGAGGTGATATAAAAAAGACCTGGAAGACCCTATCAGAAATTCTGGGAACAAAAAAGATATCACGACATAGCGAAATAAAATTAGCAAAATCAGATGAACCCCAACTCCCACCAACAGAAACAGCAAACAGACTCAATGATTTCTTCTCCACTATAGGTCAAAACCTTGCCAATAATATCCCAAGCTCAGATACCCCACCAAATGACTACCTCACTGGCAACTACCCGAACACACTGTTCCTAGCTCCGACTAACCCATACTAAGTCTCCCTTATTATCAACGCACTGAAAAACAAGGCAGGAGATTTAAATACCTTACCACCCTTTATATACAAAAAAGCGTTACAAGTACTATCACCAATCATTGCAACACTCTTTAACAAATCCATTGAATCCTCCACCTTCCCTACAGTTCTCAAAATAGCAAGGGTCACCCCGATCCATAAAGGAGGAGACCAAACAGAGTTGAATAACTATAGGCCAATATCCAATTTACACCCTCTCTCAAAAATCTTCGAAAAATTAATTCATAAACGAATCTACTCCTACCTCATCTCCCATAACATTCTCAACCCCTGCCAATTTGGATTCAGGCCTAATAAAAATACTAATGATGCTATAATACACATGCTAGAACATATATACACTGCAATAGAGAAAAAAGAAGTCCCACTGGGGATCTTCATTGACTTACGTAAAGCTTTTGATACAGTTGACCATGACTTGCTCCACGTAAAATTGTCACACTATGGTATAAGAGGGCACTCCCTCAACTACCTCAAGTCATACCTCAGCAACAGAAGCCAATATGTGTACGCAAATGGGGCAAGCTCTTCCGCACAACCAATTACAGTTGGTGTCCCACAGGGAAGTGTCCTTGGCCCTCTTCTCTTTCTCCTATACATAAATGACCTACCAAATGCTTCGCAATTACTCAAACCCACACTTTTTGCAGATGCCACCACATACGTCTTCTCTCACCCGAGCCCAGTCACGCTAGCCAATACTGTAAACACCGAATTACAGAAAATATCTACCTGGATGAGGACTAACAAACTTACACTAAACATTGACAAAACCTACTTCATTCAGTTTGGTAGCAGAGCTACAGATGTACCTCTTAACATAACGATAAACGGATCACCTATCACAAAGCTAACAGAGGGAAAATTCTTAGGAATCCACCTCGATAATAGACTCAAATTTCATACACATATACAACAAATTTCTAAGAAAATTTCCAAGACTGTAGGCATACTATCGAAGATACGGTACTATGTTCCACAGTCAGCCCTCCTGGCCCTATATCACTCTCTTATTTACCCCTATCTCACCTATGGAATTTGTGCATGGGGCTCAACAACAACTAACCATCTCAGACCACTAATTACCCAACAAAAGGCTGCAGTTAGAATGATAACAAATTCTCACTACAAGCAGCACACTCCACCAATATTCAAAACACTCAACCTACTCACCATACAAAACATCCATACTTATTATTGCACTTATTACATACATAGAACACTTAACTCTGATATTAACCCTCCCCTCAAACATCTCCTTGCCAACCTCAACAGAACACATGACCATAACACAAGGCACAGATCACTCTTTGATGTTCCTCGTGTCCATCTCACGCTATGCAAAAACTCAATGCACATAAAAGGCCCTAAAATCTGGAATTCATTACCTGTAAATATAAAAGAAACACTACCTGTTTATAAATTCAAGTCTCTTCTCAAAGATCACTTACTCACCCAAAACCAAATAAATACTGAATAACTGAACCATATAAATTGTATATCCTATATGTTACTCACAATTATATCACACAAATGTTAAACCTAGGACCCAATCTAACTTTATTATTTTTTTTAAATACACTACCTAACAGAATACTCCATTCTACTGAATGTACAACAATGCAAGCAACCATGTGACCTGTCTTTGTAATACTCATTTGTGCTTTATAGTTATCTGTTTACAATAATGTTTTATCACTGATTTCATCATTGCTTAGTTAATCTTAAGTTAATTTTAAGCCAGCCCGTAATGCTATGCATATAAGTGGCTTTGGCATGCTGCTCTTACCTGTATTTTTTGTACCTCTGTTTGTATGCTGAAATTTCTAAATAAATTTCTAAATAAAAAAATGATATTATTAGAAGTCATCTTAATGAGCATAATTTGATTAATGAGTCTCAGGATGGACTCATTAATCAAATTAATCATTAATCCTGCCTGACACAGTCACTGACGTTCGTTAATGAAGTATTTAAGACAGTGGACAACGATAAAGAATATGATTTTAAATGCACACTTTAGAAAACCGACAACTTGATAAGTGAGACACTTGTGCAATATATGGAGATCTTTGTTTTGGAAATGCTTCTTCAGTCCACTGCAGAGAACCGTGGAAAATAAGGAGTTTGGGGTAATCAGTCCCTCAGACTGGAGTCGATGTGGACGTGGGACTTATATCCTGCAGACACAGGAGGTGAAGCAGTGGTAGGCGGAGTCACTGGTGGAAAAGCCCACTAGTGGACGTAGGTCATACCTATCAACGCCAGGCTGAAGGACTGCTTACCTCAAACTTCTCTTCAACATAGTACAACGTTCTCTGTATTGGACTGAAGAAGTCACTGGCTGCCGAAACGTTCCCAGATTAAAAATATTCAAATGTTATATAAATGTCTCATTATCAACTTATCGCTTTTCTACACCATTAATACAAAGAGTTAATGTTTCTGCTTGTGTGTGTCTGCTTGTGTGTGTCTGCTTGTGTGTGTCTGCTTGTGTGTGTTTGCTTCTGTGTGTCTGCTTGTGTGTGTCTACTTGTGTGTGTGCTTGTATGTGTCTGCTTGTGTGTATCTGCTTGTGTGTGTCTGCTTGTGTGTGTCTGCTTGTGTGTGTTTGCTTCTGTGTGTCTGCTTGTGTGTGTCTACTTGTATGTGTGCTTGTATGTGTCTGCTTGTGTGTATCTGCTTGTGTGTGTGTGTGTGCTTGTGTGTGTCTGCTTGTGTGTGTTTGCTTCTGTGTGTCTGCTTGTGTGTGTCTGCTTGTGTGTGTTTGCTTCTGTGTGTCTGCTTGTGTGTGTCTGCTTGTGTGTGTCTGCTTGTGTGTGTTTGCTTCTGTGTGTCTGCTTGTGTGTGTCTGCTTGTGTGTGTTTGCTTCTGTGTGTCTGCTTGTGTGTGTCTGCTTGTGTGTGTCTGCTTGTGTGTGTTTGCTTCTGTGTACTCACCTAGTTGAGGTTGCGGGGGTCGAGTCCGAGCTCCTGGCCCCGCCTCTTCACTGATCGCTACTAGGTCACTCTCCCTGAGCCGTGAGCTTTATCATACCTCTGCTTAAAGCTATGTATGGATCCTGCCTCCACTACATCGCTTCCCAAACTATTCCACTTACTGACTACTCTGTGGCTGAAGAAATACTTCCTAACATCCCTGTGATTCATCTGTGTCTTCAGCTTCCAACTGTGTCCCCTTGTTACTGTGTCCAATCTCTGGAACATCCTGTCTTTGTCCACCTTGTCAATTCCTCTCAGTATTTTGTATGTCGTTATCATGTCCCCCCTATCTCTCCTGTCCTCCAGTGTCGTCAGGTTGATTTCCCTTAACCTCTCCTCGTAGGACATACCTCTTAGCTCTGGGACTAGTCTTGTTGCAAACCTTTGCACTTTCTCTAGTTTCTTCACGTGCTTGGCTAGGTGTGGGTTCCAAACTGGTGCCGCATACTCCAATATGGGCCTAACATACACGGTGTACAGGGTCCTGAATGATTCCTTATTAAGATGTCGGAATGCTGTTCTGAGGTTTGCTAGGCGCCCATATGCTGCAGCAGTTATTTGGTTGATGTGCGCTTCAGGAGATGTGCCTGGTGTTATACTCACCCCAAGATCTTTTTCCTTGAGTGAGGTTTGTAGTCTCTGACCCCCTAGACTGTACTCCGTCTGCGGCCTTCTTTGCCCTTCCCCAATCTTCATGACTTTGCACTTGGTGGGATTGAACTCCAGGAGCCAATTGCTGGACCAGGTCTGCAGCCTGTCCAGATCCCTTTGTAGTTCTGCCTGGTCTTCGATCGAGTGTATTCTTCTCATCAACTTCACGTCATCTGCAAACAGGGACACCTCAGAGTCTATTCCTTCCGTCATGTCGTTCACAAATACCAGAAACAGCACTGGTCCTAGGACTGACCCCTGCGGGACCCCGCTGGTCACAGGTGCCCACTCTGACACCTCGCCACGTACCATGACTCGCTGCTGTCTTCTTGACAAGTATTCCCTGATCCATTGTAGTGCCTTCCCTGTTATCCCTGCTTGGTCCTCCAGTTTTTGCACCAATCTCTTGTGTGGAACTGTGTCAAACGCCTTCTTGCAGTCCAAGAAAATGCAATCCACCCACCCCTCTCTCTCTTGTCTAACTGCTGTCTGCTTGTGTGTGTCTGCTTGTGTGTGTTTGCTTCTGTGTGTCTGCTTGTGTGTGTCTACTTGTGTGTGTGCTTGTATGTGTCTGCTTGTGTGTGTCTGCTTGTGTGTGTTTGCTTCTGTGTGTCTGCTTGTGTGTGTCTGCTTGTGTGTGTTTGCTTCTGTGTGTCTGCTTGTGTGTGTCTGCTTGTGTGTGTCTGCTTGTGTGTGTTTGCTTCTGTGTGTCTGCTTGTGTGTGTCTGCTTGTGTGTGTTTGCTTCTGTGTGTCTGCTTGTGTGTGTCTACTTGTGTGTGTGCTTGTATGTGTCTGCTTGTGTGTGTCTGCTTGTGTGTGTGTGTGTGCTTGTGTGTGTCTGCATGTGTGTGTGTGCTTGTGTGTGTGTGTGCTTGTGTGTGTCTGCATGTGTGTGTCTGCTTGTGTGTGTCTTGTTGTGTACTCACCTAGTTATACTCACCTAGTTGTGGTTGCATGGGTCGACTCACAGCTCCTGGCCCTGCCTCTTCAACTGGCCGCTACCCGGTCACTCTTTCCGCTCCGTGAGCTTTATCATACCTCTTCTTAAAACTATGTATGGATCCTGCCTCCACTACATCACTACCCAGGCTATTCCACTTCCTGACAACTCTGTGACTGAAGAAATACTTCCTAACATCTCTGTGGTTCATCTGAGTCTTCAGCTTCCAACTGTGACCCCTTGTTGCTGTGTCCCATCTTTGGGACATCCTGTCTCTGTCCACCTTGTCTATACCTCTCAGTATTTTATATGTCGTTATCATATCCCTCCTAACTCTCCTTTTTTCCAGTGTCGTTAGGTTGATTTCCCTTAACCTCTCCTCGTAGGACATACCCCTTAGCTCCGGGATTAGTCTTACTGCAAGCTTTTGCATTTCTCTAGTTTCCTTACATGCTTGGCAGGGTGTGGGTTCCAAACTGGCGTTGTATATTCCAATATGGGCTTAACGTACACAGTGTACAGGGTCCTGAATGACTCCTTATTTAGATGTCGGAATGCTGTTCTTAGGTTTGCTAGGCGCCCATATGCTGCAGCAGTTATTTGGTTGATGTGCGTCTCAGGAGATGTTCCCGGTGTTACACTCAAACCAAGATCCTTTTCCTTAAGTGAGGACTGTACTCCGTCTGTGGCCTTCTTTGCCCTTCCTCAATCTTCATGACTTTGCATTTGGTGGGGTTGAACTCCAGGAGACAGTTTCTGGACCAGGCCTGCATCCTGTCCAGATCCCTTTGTAGTTCTGCCTGGTCTTCGTCCGATTGAATTCTTCTCATCAACTTCACATCATCTGCAAACAGGATACTTCGGAGTCTATTCCTTCTGTCATGTCGTTCACAAATACCAGGAACAGCACCGGTCCTAGGACTGATCCCTGTGGCACCCCGCTCGTTACCGGCGCCCACACTTCGCCACGTAGCATGACTCGCTGCTGTCTTCCTGATAAGTATTCCCTGATCCACTGTAGTGCCTTCCTTGTTATCCCTGCCTGGTCCTCCAGCTTCCGCACTAATCTCTTGTGTGGAAGTGTGTCAAACGCCTTCTTATAGTCCAGGAAAATGCAGTCTACCAACCCCTCTCTCTTTTGTCTTACTGCCGTCACCCTGTCATAGAACTCCAGTAGGTTTGTGACACAGGATTTCCCGTCCCTTCAACCGTGCTGGCTGTCGTTGAAAAGCTTATTTCTTTCTAGGTGCTCCACCACTCTTCTGATAATTTTCTCCATGACCTTGCATACTATACACGTCAGTGACACTGGTCTGTAGTTTAGTGCTTCATGTCTGTCTCCTTTTTTAAAAGTTGGTACTACATTTGCTGTCTTCCATACTTCTGGTAGTCGTCCTGTTTCGATAGATGTGTTGAAGATAGTTGTTAGTAGTACACAAAGCGCCTCTGCTACCTCTCTCAGGAACCGTGGAGAGATGTTATCCGGCCCTTTCGCCTTTGAGGTATCTAGCTCGCTTAACAGCCTCTCCACTTCTTCCTCGGTTGTATGTACTGTCTCCAACAATTGGTGGCGTACCCCACCTCTCTGCCTTTCTGAATGCCCTTCTGTCTCCTCTGTGAACACTTCTTTGACTCTCCTGTTGAGCTCCTCACATACTTCGCGGTCGTTTATCGTGACCTTCCCTCCTTCCTTCCTCGGCCTGATTACCTGGTCCTTGACTGTTGTTTTCCTCCTGATGTGGCTGTACAATAGCTTTGGATCAGATTTGGTTTTCGCTGCTATGTCATTGTCATATTTCCTTTGGGCCTCCGGTCTTACCTGTGCATATTCATTACTGGCTCTACGACTGGTATCCTTATTCTCCTGGGTCCTTTGCCTTCTATACTTTCATTCCCTAGCACACTTGGTTTTGGCCTCCCTATACCTTTGGGTGAAACACGGGCTCATCTTGGCTTTTTCATTATTCCTGTTACCATTGGGTACAAACCTCTCCTCGGCTTCCTTGCATATTGTTGTCACATATTCCATCATCTCGTCTACTGACTTCCCTGCCAGTTCTCTGTCCCACTGAACCCCGTCGAGGAAGTTCTTCATGCTTGTGTAATCCCATTTCTTGTAGTTTGGCTTCATTCGACCAGCCCTTCCTGCTTCTCCCTCCACTTGTAACTCTATTATGTATTCGAAGCTGGGAACCACATAATCACTGGCCCCAAGGGGTCTTTCATATGTGATGTCCTCAATATCTGCACTACTCAAGGTGAATACTAGGTCCAGTCTCGCTGGTTCATCCTCTCCTCTCACTTTGGTAATGTCCCTTACATGTTGGTACATGAAGTTTTTCAGTACCACCTCCATCATCTTAGCTCTCCACGTTTCTTGTCCCCCATGTGGATCCAAGTTCTCCCAATCGATTTCCTTGTGGTTCAAGTCACCCATGATCAGTAGCTTTGCCCTGCTCGCTTGAGCCCTTCTGGCCACTTCAGCCAGTGTGTCAACCATGGCTCTATTACTCTCATCATACTCTTGCCTTGGCCTCCTGTTGTTCTGTGGTGGGTTATACATCACTGCAATTACCACCTTGGGACCTCAAGACTGAAACGTTAGTACTATGTAATCTCTTGCTTCTCCACTGTCTTCTCTCTCCAGCTCATAAAAATCCCATCCCATCAGCAGTGCCACTTCTCCTTTCCCTCTGTTCCCTCTGTTTGTGTCTGCTTGTGTGTGTCTGCTTGTGTGTGTCTGCTTGTGAGTGTCTTGCTGTGTGTGTCTGCATGTGCGTGTCTGCTTGTGTGTGTCTGCTTGGGTGTGTCTTGTTGTGTGTGTCTGCTTGTGTTTGTCTGCTTGCGTGTGTCTGCTTGCGTGTGTGTCTGCTTGTCTGTGTCTGCTTGCGTGTGTCTTGTTGTGTGTGTCTGCTTGTGTGAGTCTTGCTGTGTGTGTCTGCTTGTGTGTGTCTGCTTGTGTGTGTCTGTTTGTGTGTGTCTGCTTGTGTGTGTCTGCTTGTGTGTGTTTGCTTGTGTGTGTCTTGTTATGTGTGTCTGCTTGTGTGTGTCTTGTTATGTGTGTCTGCTTATGTGTGTCTGCTTGTGTGTGTCATGCTATGTGTGTCTGCTTGTGTGTGTCTTGTTATGTGTGTCTGCTTGTGTGTGTCTGCTTGTGTGTGTCTTGTTATGTGTGTCTGCTTGTGTGTGTTTGTTTGTGTGTCTGCTTGTGTGTGTCTGCTTATGTGTGTCTGCTTGTGTGTGTCTTGTTATGTGTGTCTGCTTGTGTGTGTCTGTTTGTGTGTGTCTGCTTATGTGTGTCTGCTTATGGGTGTTTGTTTGTGTGTGTGTCTGCTTGTGTGTGTCTGCTTATGTGTGTGTCTGCTTGTGTGTGTCTTGTTATGTGTGTCTGCTTGTGTGTGTCTGTTTGTGCGTGTCTGCTTATGTGTGTCTGCTTATGGGTGTATGTTTGTGTGTGTGTCTGTTTGTGTGTGTCTGCTTATGTGTGTCTGCTTGTGTGTGTTTGTTTGTGTGTGTCTGCTTATGTGTGTCTGCTTATGGGTGTTTGTTTGTGTGTGTGTCTGTTTGCGTGTGTCTGCTTATGTGTGTCTGCTTGTATGTGTTTGTTTGTATATGTCTGCTTGTATGTGTTTGTTTGTATATGTCTGCTTGTATGTGTCTTGTTATGTGTGTCTGCTTGTGTGTGTCTGTTTGTGCGTGTCTGCTTATGTGTGTCTGCTTGTGTGTGTCTGCTTATGTGTGTCTGCTTGTGTGTGTCTGCTTATGTGTGTCTGCTTATGTGTGTCTTGTTATGTGTGTATGCTTGTGTGTGTCTGTTTGTGTGTGTCTGCTTGTGTGTGTCTGCTTGTGTGTGTCTGCTTGTGTGTGTCTGCTTGTGTGTGTCTGCTTGTGTGTGCCTGTTTGTGTGTGTTTGTTTGTGTGTGTCTTGTTATGTGTGTATGCTTGTGTGTGTCTGTTTGTGTGTGTCTGCTTGTGTGTGTCTGCTTGTGTGTGTCTGCTTGTGTGTGTCTGCTTGTGTGTGTCTGCTTGTGTGTGTCTGCTTGTGTGTGTCTTGTTATGTGTGTATGCTTGTGTGTGTCTGCTTGTGTGTGTCTGCTTGTGTGTGTCTGCTTGTGTGTGTCTGCTTGTGTGTGTCTGCTTGTGTGTGTCTGCTTGTGTGTGTCTGCTTGTGTGTGTCTGCTTGTGTGTGTCTGCTTGTGTGTGTCTTGTTATGTGTGTATGCTTGTGTGTGTCTGCTTGTGTGTGTCTGCTTGTGTGTGTCTGCTTGTGTGTGTCTGCTTGTGAGTGTCTTGCTGTGTGTGTCTGCATGTGCGTGTCTGCTTGTGTGTGTCTGCTTGGGTGTGTCTTGTTGTGTGTGTCTGCTTGTGTTTGTCTGCTTGCGTGTGTCTGCTTGCGTGTGTGTCTGCTTGTCTGTGTCTGCTTGCGTGTGTCTTGTTGTGTGTGTCTGCTTGTGTGAGTCTTGCTGTGTGTGTCTGCTTGTGTGTGTCTGCTTGTGTGTGTCTGTTTGTGTGTGTCTGCTTGTGTGTGTCTGCTTGTGTGTGTTTGCTTGTGTGTGTCTTGTTATGTGTGTCTGCTTGTGTGTGTCTTGTTATGTGTGTCTGCTTATGTGTGTCTGCTTGTGTGTGTCATGCTATGTGTGTCTGCTTGTGTGTGTCTTGTTATGTGTGTCTGCTTGTGTGTGTCTGCTTGTGTGTGTCTTGTTATGTGTGTCTGCTTGTGTGTTTGTTTGTGTGTCTGCTTGTGTGTGTCTGCTTATGTGTGTCTGCTTGTGTGTGTCTTGTTATGTGTGTCTGCTTGTGTGTGTCTGTTTGTGTGTGTCTGCTTATGTGTGTCTGCTTATGGGTGTTTGTTTGTGTGTGTGTCTGCTTGTGTGTGTCTGCTTATGTGTGTGTCTGCTTGTGTGTGTCTTGTTATGTGTGTCTGCTTGTGTGTGTCTGTTTGTGCGTGTCTGCTTATGTGTGTCTGCTTATGGGTGTATGTTTGTGTGTGTGTCTGTTTGTGTGTGTCTGCTTATGTGTGTCTGCTTGTGTGTGTTTGTTTGTGTGTGTCTGCTTATGTGTGTCTGCTTATGGGTGTTTGTTTGTGTGTGTGTCTGTTTGCGTGTGTCTGCTTATGTGTGTCTGCTTGTATGTGTTTGTTTGTGTGTGTCTGCTTGTGTGTGTCTGCTTATGTGTGTCTGCTTGTGTGTGTCTTGTTATGTGTGTCTGCTTGTGTGTGTCTGTTTGTGCGTGTCTGCTTATGTGTGTCTGCTTGTGTGTGTCTGCTTATGTGTGTCTGCTTGTGTGTGTCTGCTTATGTGTGTCTGCTTATGTGTGTCTTGTTATGTGTGTATGCTTGTGTGTGTCTGTTTGTGTGTGTCTGCTTGTGTGTGTCTGCTTGTGTGTGTCTGCTTGTGTGTGTCTGCTTGTGTGTGTCTGCTTGTGTGTGCCTGTTTGTGTGTGTTTGTTTGTGTGTGTCTTGTTATGTGTGTATGCTTGTGTGTGTCTGTTTGTGTGTGTCTGCTTGTGTGTGTCTGCATGTGTGTGTCTGCTTGTGTGTGTCTGCTTGTGTGTGTCTGCTTGTGTGTGTCTGCTTGTGTGTGTCTTGTTATGTGTGTATGCTTGTGTGTGTCTGCTTGTGTGTGTCTGCTTGTGTGTGTCTGCTTGTGTGTGTCTGCATGTGTGTGTCTGCTTGTGTGTGTCTGCTTGTGTGTGTCTGCTTGTGTGTGTCTGCTTGTGTGTGTCTTGTTATGTGTGTATGCTTGTGTGTGTCTGCTTGTGTGTGTCTGCTTGTGTGTGTCTGCTTGTGTGTGTCTGCTTGTGTGTGTCTGCTTGTGTGTGTCTGCTTGTGTGTGTCTGCTTGTGTGTGTCTTGTTATGTGTGTATGCTTGTGTGTGTCTGCTTGTGTGTGTCTGCTTGTGTGTGTCTGCTTGTGTGTGTCTGCTTGTGTGTGTCTGCTTGTGTGTGTCTGCTTGTGTGTGTCTGCTTGTGTGTGTCTTGTTATGTGTGTATGCTTGTGTGTGTCTGTTTGTGTGTGTCTGCTTGTGTGTGTCTGCTTGTGTGTGTCTGCTTGTGTGTGTCTGCTTGTGTGTGTCTGCTTGTGTGTGTCTGCTTGTGTGTGTCTTGTTATGTGTGTATGCTTGTGTGTGTCTGCTTGTGTGTGTCTGCTTGTGTGTGTCTGCTTGTTTGTGTCTGCTTGTGTGTGTCTGCTTGTGTGTGTCTGCTTGTGTGTGTCTGCTTGTGTGTGTCTGCTTGTGTGTGTCTGCTTGTGTGTCTGCTTGTGTGTGTCTGCTTGAGTGTCTGCTTGTACTCGCCTAAATGTGGTTGCAGGGGTCGAGAATCAGCTCCTGGCACCGATTCTTCACTGACCGCTGCTAGGTCTTCCGTCTCCCTGCTCCATGAGCTTTATCATACCTCGTCTTAAAACTATAGTTCCTGCCTCCACTACATCGCTATTCCACTATTCCACTTCCTAACTACTCTATGACTAAAGAAATACTTCCTAACATCAATTTGACTCAGCTGAGTCTTCAGCTTCCAATTCTGACCCCTTGTTTCTCTGCCCCATCTCTGGAACATCCTGTGTCTGTCCACCTTGTCTATTCCACGCAGTATTTTGTATGTCGTTATCATGTCTCTCCTGACCCTCCTGTCCTCCAGTGTCGTCAGACCGATTTCCCTTAACCTTTCTTCATAGGACATTTTCCTTAGCTCTGGAAGTAACCTTGTTGCAAACCTTTGCACTTTCTCTAATTTCTTGACGTGTTTGACCAGGTGTGGGTTCCAAACTGGTGCTACGTACTCCAGTATGGGCCTGACGTACACAGTGTATAAAGTCTTGAACGATTCCTTACAGAGGTACCGGAACGCTATTCTCAGGTTTGCCAAGCGCCCATATGTCGCAGCAGTTAGCTGGTTAATGTGTGCGTCTGGCAATGTACTCGATAATATACTCACTCCTAGGTTTTTCTCCTTGAGTACTCACATATATGTTGCTGCTATTGCTATCGTTGTTGCTGCGGCTGCTGTTGTTGCTGCTGCTTCTGCTATTGTTGCTGATGTTATTACTGTCATCCTTTTTACTGTTACTGTTGTTGCTGCTTCTGCTTTTATTAGTGTTGTTGATGCTACTTTTGTTGTTTTTGCTGTTGTTGTTGTTGCTGCTGCTGTTGTTATTGCTGCTATTATTGTTGTCTTCTTGCTGCTGCTATTGTTGTTTCTGCTGCTGCTGTTGTTTCTGCTGCTGCTGTTGTTTCTGCTGCTGCTGTTGTTTCTGCTGCTGCTGTTGTTTCTGTTACTGTTGTTGTTTCTGCTGCTGTTGTTGTTTCTGCTGCTGCTGTTGCTTCTGCTGTTGTTTCTTCTGTTGCTGTTGTTTCTGCTGCTGCTGTTGTTTCTGTTACTGTTGTTGTTTCTGCTGTTGCTCTTGTTTCTGCTGCTGCTGTTGTTTCTGCTGCTGCTGTTGTTTCGGCTGCTGCTGTTGCTTCTGCTGCTGCTGTTGCTTCTGCTGTTGTTTCTTCTGTTGCTGTTGTTTCTGCTGTTGCTGTTATTTCTGCTGCTGCTGTTGTTTCTGCTGTTGCTGTTATTTCTGCTGCTGCTGTTGTTTCTGCTGTTGCTGTTGCTTCTGCTGTTGCTGTTGTTTCTGCTGTTACTGTTGTTTCTGCTGTTACTGTTGTTTCTGCTGCTGCTGTTGTTTCTGATGTTACTGTTGCTTCTGCTGCTGCTGTTGTTTGTTACTGCTGTTGTTTTGCTGCTGCTGTTGTTTCTGCTACTGCTGTTGTTTCTGCTGTTGCTGTTGTTTCTGTTACTGCTGTTGCTTCTGCTGTTACTGTTGTTTCTGCTGTTGCTGTTGTTTCTGCTGCTGCTTTTGTTTCTGCTGTTGTTGTTGTTTCTGCTGCTGCTGTTGTTTCTGCTGCTGCTGTTGTTTCTGCTGTTGTTGTTGTTTCTGCTGCTGCTGTTGTTTCTGCTGCTGCTGTTGTTTCTGCTGCTGCTGTTGTTTCTGCTGCTGCTGTTGTTTCTGCTGTTGCTGTTGTTTCTGATGTTGTTTGTGTTTCTGTTACTGCTGTTGTTTCTGCTGCTGCTTCTGCTGTTTCTGCTACTGCTGCTGTTTTTTCTGCTGCTGCTGTTGTTTCTACTGTTGCTGTTGCTTCTGCTGCTGCTGTTGCTTATGCTGCTGTTTCTGTTGTTTCTGCTACTGCTGTTGTTGTTTCTGCTGCTGCTGTTGCTTCTGCTGCTGCTGTTGTTTCTGCTGGTGCTGCTGTTGTTTCTACTGTTGCTGTTGTTTATGCTGCTGCTGTTATTTCTGCTGCTGTTGCTGTTGTTTCTGGTGCTGCTGTTGTTTCTGCTGCTGTTGCTGTTGTTTATGCTGCTGCTGTTGTTTATGCTGCTGCTGTTGTTTCTGCTGCTGCTGTTAGTGTTGTTGTTGCTAGTGTTGTACTAATGCCGCTGCCGTTGCTGCTGCAGTTGTTGCTACTGCTGCTATTGTTGTTGCTACTGCTGTTGTTGTTGCTACTGTTGTTGCTGCTGCTACTGTTGTTGCTGTTGTTGATACTGTTGTAGTTGCTGCTGCTACTGTTGCTGCTGTTGTTGTTGCTGTTGTTGTTGTTGTTGTTGCTACTCTTGCTGTTGCTGCTACTAGTGCTGTTATTGTTGTTGTCGTCGTTGCTGCCGTAATGCAAACATTCGTCAGAAAAAAATCTTCTTTTCTAAGTGATGTTTTTTCCTATAGTTTTGTGACGTAGACAAAAACACATTCTGATAAAGAACAATAGACCGGAAGTAGACTTTCACTTGTCGTTCCTCCACCGGTCGAAATCTTCAGCCTCTGGACGTACATTACGACGGTGAGGAATTACAGACATCTGCGTATATTTTGTAGACGTGTTGCCCTCCAGTGACTATCAACACCAGTGACTATCAACACCAGTGACTATCAACACCAGTGACTATCAGCACCAGTGACTATCAACACCATTGACTATCAACACCAGTGACTATCAACACCAGTGACTATCAACACCAGTGACTATCAACACCAGTGACTATCAACACCATTGACTATCAACACCAGTGACTATCAACACCAGTGACTATCAACACCAGTGACTATCAACACCAGTGACTATCAACACCAGTGACTATCAACACCAGTGACTATCAACACCAGTGAGTATCATCACCAGTGACTATGAACACCAGTGACTATCAACACCAGTGACTATCAACACCAGTGACTATCAACACCAGTGACTATCAACACCAGTGGCTATCAACACCAGTGAGTATCATCACCAGTGACTATCAACACCAGTGACTATCAACACAAGTGACTATCAACACCAGTGAGTATCATCACCAGTGACTATCAACACCAGTGGCTATCAACACCAGTGACTATCAACACCAGTGAGTATCATCACCAGTGACTATGAACACCAGTGACTATCAACACCAGTGACTATCAACACCAGTGACTATCAACACCAGTGAGTATCATCACCAGTGACTATGAACACCAGTGACTATCAACACCAGAGACTATCAACATTAGTGAGTATCATCACCAGTGACTATCAACACCAGTGGCTATCAACACTAGTGACTATCAACACCAGTGACTATCAACAACAGTGACTATCAACACCAGTAACTATCAACACCAGTGACTATAAACACCATTGACTATCAACACCAGTGACTATCAACAACAGTGACTATCAACAACAGTGACTATCAGCACCAGTGAGTATCATCACCAGTGACTATCAACACCAGTGACTACCAACACCAGTGACTATCAACACCAGTGACTATCAACACCAGTGACTATCAACACCAGTGAGTATCATCACCAGTGACTATCAACACCAGTGACTATCAACACCAGTGACTATCATCACCAGTGACTATCAACACCAGCGACTATCAACACCAGTGACTGTCAACACCAGTGACTATCAACACCAGTGACTATCAACAACAGTGACTATCAACACCAGTGACTATCAACACCAGTGACTATCAACACCAGTGGCTGTCAACACCAGTGACTATCAACACCAGTGACTATCAACACCAGTGACTATCAACAACAGTGACTATCAACACCAGTGACTATCAACACCAGTGACTATCAACACCAGTGACTATCAACACCAGTGACTATCAACACCAGTGACTATCAACACCAGTGACTATCAACACCAGTGACTATCAACACCAGTGACTATCAACACCAGTGACTATCAACACCAGTGACTATCAACACCAGTGACTATCAACAACAGTGACTATCAACAACAGTGACTATCAACACCAGTGACTATCAACACCAGTGACTACCAACACCAGTGACTATCAACACCAGTGACTATCAACAGCAGTGACTATCAACACCAGTGACTATCAACAACAGTGACTATCAACACCAGTGACTATCAACACCAGTGACTATCAACACCAGTGACTATCAACACCAGTGACTATCAATAACAGTGACTATCAACACCAGTGACTATCAACACCAGTGACTATCAACACCAGTGACTATCAACACCAGTGACTATCAACACCAGTGACTATCAACAACAGTGACTATCAACACCAGTGACTATCAACACCAGTGACTATCAACAACAGTGACTATCAGCAACAGTGACTATCAACAACAGTGACTATCAACACCAGTGACTATCAACAACAATAACTATCAACACCAGTGATTATCAACACCAGTGACTATCAGCAACAGTGATTATCAACAACAGTGACTATCAATAACAGTGACTATCAACACCAGTGACTATCAACACCAGTGACTATCAACACCAGTGACTATCAACACCAGTGACTATCAACACCAGTGACTATCAACACCAGTGACTATCAACACCAGTGACTATCTACACCAGTGACTATCAACACCAGTGACTATCAACACCAGTGACTATCAACAACAGTGACTATCAACACCAGTGACTATCAACACCAGTGACTATCAACAACAGTGACTATCAACAACAGTGACTATCAACAACAGTGACTATCAACACCAGTGACTATCAACAACAATGACTATCAACACCAGTGACTATCAACACCAGTGACTATCAGCAACAGTGATTATCAACAACAGTGACTATCAACAACAGTGACTATCAACAACAGTGACTATCAACACCAGTGACTATCAACACCAGTGACTATCAACACCAGTGACTATCAACACCAGTGACTATCAACACCAGTGACTATCAACACCAGTGACTATCAACAACAGTGACTATCAACAACAGTAACTATCAACACCAGTGACTATCAACACCAGTGACTATCAACAACAGTGACTATCAACAACAGTGACTATCAACACCAGTGACTATCAGCAACAGTGATTATCAACAACAGTGACTATCAACAACAGTGACTATCAACACCAGTGACTATCAACACCAGTGACTATCAACACCAGTGACTATCAACACCAGTGACTATCAACACCAGTGACTATCAACACCAGTGACTATCAACAACAGTGACTATCAACACCAGTGACTATCAACACCAGTGACTATCAACAACAGTGACTATCAACAACAGTGACTATCAACACCAGTGACTATCAACACCAGTGACTATCAACACCAGTGACTATCAACACCAGTGACTATCAACACCATCAACACCAGTGACTATCAACACCAGTGACTATCAACACCAGTGACTATCAACACCAGTGACTATCAACACCAGTGACTATCAACACCAGTGACTATCAACACCTATCAACAACAGTGACTATCAACACCAGTGACTATCAACAGTGACTATCAGTGACTATCAACACCAGTGACTATCAACACCATTGACTATCAACACCAGTGACTATCAACACCAGTGACTATCAACACCAGTGACTATCAACACCAGTGACTATCAACACCAGTGACTATCAACACCAGTGACTATCAACACCAGTGACTATCAACACCAGTGACTATCAACACCAGTGACTATCAACACCAGTGACTATCAACACCAGTGACTATCAACAACAGTGACTATCAACACCAGTGACTATCAACAACAGTGACTATCAACACCAGTGACTATCAACAACAATGACTATCAACACCAGTGACTATCAACACCAGTGACTATCAACAACAGTGATTATCAACAACAGTGACTATCAACAACAGTGACTATCAACAACAGTGACTATCAACACCAGTGACTATCAACACCAGTGACTATCAACACCAGTGACTATCAACACCAGTGACTATCAACACCAGTGACTATCAACACCAGTGACTATCAACAACAGTGACTATCAACAACAGTGACTATCAACACCAGTGACTATCAACACCAGTGACTATCAACAACAGTGACTATCAACAACAGTGACTATCAACACCAGTGACTATCAACACCAGTGACTATCAACACCAGTGACTATCAACACCAGTGACTATCAACAACAGTGACTATCAACAACAGTGACTATCAACACCAGTGACTATCAACACCAGTGACTATCGACAACAGTGACTATCAACAACAGTGACTATCAACACCAGTGACTATCAACAACAGTGACTATCAACAACAGTGACTATCAACAACAGTGACTATCAACACCAGTGACTATCAACAACAATGACTATCAACACCAGTGACTATCAACAACAGTGACTATCAACAACAGTGACTATCAACAACAGTGACTATCAACAACAGTGACTATCAACAACAGTGACTATCAACACCAGTGACTATCAACACCAGTGACTATCAACACCAGTGACTATCAACACCAGTGACTATCAACACCAGTGACTATCAACACCAGTGACTATCAACAACAGTGACTATCAACACCAGTGACTATCAACACCAGTGACTATCAACACCTATCAACACCAGTGACTATCAACACCAGTGACTATCAACACCAGTGACTATCAACACCAGTGACTATCAACACCAGTGACTATCAACACCAGTGACTATCAACACCAGTGACTATCAACAACAGTGACTATCAACAACAGTGACTATCAACAACAGTGACTATCAACACCAGTGACTATCAACAACAATGACTATCAACACCAGTGACTATCAACACCAGTGACTATCAACAACAGTGATTATCAACAACAGTGACTATCAACAACAGTGACTATCAACACCAGTGACTATCAACACCAGTGACTATCAACACCAGTGACTATCAACACCAGTGACTATCAACACCAGTGACTATCAACACCAGTGACTATCAACAACAGTGACTATCAACAACAGTGACTATCAACACCAGTGACTATCAACACCAGTGACTATCAACACCAGTGACTATCAACAACAGTGACTATCAACACCAGTGACTATCAACACCAGTGACTATCAACACCAGTGACTATCAACACCAGTGACTATCAACAAAAGTGACTATCAACACCAGTGACTATCAACACCAGTGACTATCAACACCAGTGACTATCAACACCAGTGACTATCAACACCAGTGACTATCAACACCAGTGACTATCAACACCAGTGACTATCAACAACAGTGACTATCAACACCAGTGACTATCAACACCAGTGACTATCAACACCAGTGACTATCAACACCAGTGACTATCAACACCAGTGACTATCAACACCAGTGACTATCAACACCAGTGACTATCAACAACAGTGACTATCAACACCAGTGACTATCAACACCAGTGACTATCAACAACAGTGACTATCAACAACAGTGACTATCAACAACAGTGACTATCAACACCAGTGACTATCAACAACTATCAACACCAGTGACTATCAACACCAGTGACTATCAACACCAGTCAACACCAGTGACTATCAGCAACAGTGATTATCAACAACAGTGACTATCAACAACAGTGACTATCAACAACAGTGACTATCAACACCAGTGACTATCAACACCAGTGACTATCAACACCAGTGACTATCAACACCAGTGACTATCAACACCAGTGACTATCAACACCAGTGACTATCAACAACAGTGACTATCAACAACAGTGACTATCAACACCAGTGACTATCAACACCAGTGACTATCAACAACAGTGACTATCAACAACAGTGACTATCAACACCAGTGACTATCAACACCAGTGACTATCAACACCAGTGACTATCAACACCAGTGACTATCAACAACAGTGACTATCAACAACAGTGACTATCAACAACAGTGACTATCAACACCAGTGACTATCAACAACAATGACTATCAACACCAGTGACTATCAACACCAGTGACTATCAGCAACAGTGATTATCAACAACAGTGACTATCAACAACAGTGACTATCAACAACAGTGACTATCAACACCAGTGACTATCAACAACAATGACTATCAACACCAGTGACTATCAACACCAGTGACTATCAGCAACAGTGATTATCAACACCAGTGACTATCAACAACAGTGACTATCAACACCAGTGACTATCAACACCAGTGACTATCAACACCAGTGACTATCAACACCAGTGACTATCAACACCAGTGACTATCAACACCAGTGACTATCAACACCAGTGACTATCAACACCAGTGACTATCAACAACAGTGACTATCAACAACAGTGACTATCAACACCAGTGACTATCAACACCAGTGACTATCAACAACAGTGACTATCAACAACAGTGACTATCAACACCAGTGACTATCAACACCAGTGACTATCAACACCAGTGACTATCAACACCTATCAACACCACTGACTATCAACACCACTGACTATCAACACCAGTGACTATCAACACCAGTGACTATCAACACCAGTGACTATCAACACCAGTGACTATCAACACCAGTGACTATCAACACCAGTGACTATCAACACCAGTGACTATCAACAACAGTGACTATCAACAACAGTGACTATCAACACCAGTGACTATCAACACCAGTGACTATCAACAACAGTGACTATCAACACCAGTGACTATCAACACTATCAACAGTGACTATCAACACCAGTGACTATCAACACCAGTGACTATCAACACCAGTGACTATCAACAACCAGTGACTATCAACAACAGTGACTATCAACAACAGTGACTATCAACACCAGTGACTATCAACAACAATGACTATCAACACCAGTGACTATCAACACCAGTGACTATCAGCAACAGTGACAACAAC
>NC_091320.1:15077897-15100397 GCF_038502225.1 Cherax quadricarinatus
CTCATCAACTTCACGTCATCTGCAAACAGGGACACCTCAGAGTCTATTCCTTCCGTCATGTCGTTCACAAATACCAGAAACAGCACTGGTCCTAGGACTGGCCCATGTGGGACCCCGCTGGTCACAGGTGCCCACTCTGACACCTCGCCACGTACCATGACTCGCAGCTGTCTACCTGACAAGTATTCCCTGATCCACTGTAGTGCCTTCCCTGTTATCCCTGCATGGTCCTCCAGTTTTTGCACCAATCTCTCGTGTGGAACTGTGTCAAACGCCTTCTTGCAGTCCAAGAATATGCAATCCACCCACCCCTCTCTCTCTTGTCTTACTGCTGTTACCTTGTCATAGAACTCCAATAGGTTTGTGACACAGGATTTCCCGTCTCTGAAACCATGTTGGCTGCTGTTGATGAGATCATTCCTTTCTAGGTGTTCCACCACTCTTCTCCTGATAATCTTCTCCATGACTTTGCATACTATACATGTCAGTGACACTGGTCTGTAGTTTAGTGCTTCATGTCTGTCTCCTTTTTTAAAGATTGGGACTACATTTGCTGTCTTCCATGCCTCAGGCAATCTCCCTGTTTCGATAGATGTATTGAATATTGTTGTTAAGGGTACACATAGCGCCTCTGCTCCCTCTGTGTGTGTGTGTGTGTGTGTGTGTGTGTGTGTGTGTGTGTGTGTGTGTGTGTGTGTGTGCGCGCGCTGAACACTAATATATTACAGACAGAGAAATCTTGGTCAGTTTTAAGCTGCGTCAGCGTCGTGGCCAGCCAGCAGTTATATAAACTACTGCAGCACATTACTTCCCTGCTAGCAGTGACGCTGTGGACCACAGGTGAACAGCAGTGACGCTGTGGACCACAGGTGAACAGCAGTGACGCTGTGGACCACAGGTGAACAGCAGTGACGCTGTGGACCACAGGTGAACAGCAGTGACGCTGTGGACCACAGGTGAACAGCAGTGACGCTGTGGACCACAGGTGAACAGCAGTGACGCTGTGGACCACAGGTGAACAGCAGTGACGCTGTGGACCACAGGTGAACAGCAGTGACGCTGTGGACCACAGGTGAACAGCAGTGACGCTGTGGACCACAGGTGAACAGCAGTGACGCTGTGGACCACAGGTGAACAGCAGTGACGCTGTGGACCACAGGTGAACAGCAGTGACGCTGTGGACCACAGGTGAACAGCAGTGACGCTGTGGACCACAGGTGAACAGCAGTGACGCTGTGGACCACAGGTGAACAGCAGTGACGCTGTGGACCACAGGTGAACAGCAGTGACGCTGTGGACCACAGGTGAACAGCAGTGACGCTGTGGACCACAGGTGAACAGCAGTGACGCTGTGGGCCACAGGTGGACAGCAGTGACGGTGTGGGGCACAGATGGACAGCAGTGACGATGTGGACCACAGGTGGACAGTAGTGACGGTGTGGTTCACTGGTGAACAGCAGTGACGGTGTGGACCACTGGTGGACAGCAGTGACGGTGTGGACCACAGGTGGACAGCAGTGACGGTGTGGACCACAGGTGGACAGCAGTGACGGTGTGGACCACAGGTGAACAGCAGTGACGCTGTGGACCACAGGTGAACAGCAGTGACGCTGTGGACCACAGGTGAACAGCAGTGACGCTGTGGACCACAGGTGAACAGCAGTGACGCTGTGGACCACAGGTGAACAGCAGTGACGCTGTGGACCACAGGTGAACAGCAGTGACGCTGTGGACCACAGGTGAACAGCAGTGACGCTGTGGACCACAGGTGAACAGCAGTGACGGTGTGGACCACAGTTGAACAGCAGTGACGCTGTGGGCCACAGGTGGACAGCAGTGACGTTGTGGGCCACAGATGAACAGCAGTGACGCTGTGGACCACAGGTGAACAGCAGTGACGCTGTGGACCACAGGTGAACAGCAGTGACGCTGTGGACCACAGGTGAACAGCAGTGACGGTGTGGACCACAGGTGGACAGTAGTGACGGTGTGGACCACAGGTGAACAGCAGTGACGGTGTGGACCACAGGTGGACAGCAGTGACGGTGTGGACCACAGGCGGACAGCAGTGACGGTGTGGACCACAGGAGGACAGCAGTGACGGTGTGGACCACAGGTGAACAGCAGTGACGGTGTGGACCACAGGTGGACAGCAGTGACGGTGTGGACCACAGGTGGACAGCAGTGACGGTGTGGACCACAGGTGGACAGCAGTGACGCTGTGGACCACAGGTGGACAGCAGTGACGGTGTGGACCACAGGTGGACAGCAGTGACGCTGTGGACCACAGGTGGACAGCAGTGACGCTGTGGACCACAGGTGGACAGCAGTGACGGTGTGGACCACAGGTGGACAGCAGTGACGCTGTGGACCACAGGTGGACAGCAGTGACGCTGTGGACCACAGGTGGACAGCAGTGACGGTGTGGACCACAGGTGGACAGCAGTGACGCTGTGGACCACAGGTGGACAGCAGTGACGCTGTGGACCACAGGTGGACAGCAGTGACGCTGTGGACCACAGGTGGACAGTAGTGACGCTGTGGACCACAGGTGGACAGCAGTGACGCTGTGGACCACAGGTGGACAGCAGTGACGCTGTGGACCACAGGTGGACAGCAGTGACGCTGTGGACCACAGGTGGACAGCAGTGACGGTGTGGACCAAAGGTGGACAGCAGTGACGCTGTGGACCACAGGTGGACAGCAGTGACGCTGTGGACCACAGGTGGACAGCAGTGACGGTGTGGACCACAGGTGGACAGCAGTGACGCTGTGGACCACAGGTGAACAGCAGTGACGCTGTGGACCACAGGTGAACAGCAGTGACGCTGTGGACCACAGGTGGACAGCAGTGACGCTGTGGACCACAGGTGAACAGCAGTGACGGTGTGGACCACAGGTGGACAGCAGTGACGCTGTGGACCACAGGTAGACAGCAGTGACGCTGTGGACCACAGGTGGACAGCAGTGACGCTGTGGACCACAGGTGGACAGCAGTGACGCTGTGGACCACAGGTGAACAGCAGTGACGGTGTGGACCACATGTGGACAGCAGTGACGCTGTGGACCACAGGTGGACAGCAGTGACGCTGTGGACCACAGGTGGACAGCAGTGACGGTGTGGACCACAGGTGGACAGCAGTGACGCTGTGGACCACAGGTGGACAGCAGTGACGCTGTGGACCACAGGTGAACAGCAGTGACGCTGTGGACCACAGGTGAACAGCAGTGACGCTGTGGACCACAGGTGAACAGCAGTGACGCTGTGGACCACAGGTGAACAGCAGTGACGCTGTGGACCACAGGTGAACCGCAGTGACGCTGTGGACCACAGGTGAACAGCAGTGGCGCTGTGGACCACAGGTGAACAGCAGTGACGCTGTGGACCACAGGTGAACAGCAGTGACGCTGTGGACCACAGGTGAACAGCAGTGACGCTGTGGACCACAGGTGAACAGCAGTGACGCTGTGGACCACAGGTGAACAGCAGTGACGCTGTGGACCACAGGTGAACAGCAGTGACGCTGTGGACCACAGGTGAACAGCAGTGACGCTGTGGACCACAGGTGAACAGCAGTGACGCTGTGGACCACAGGTGAACAGCAGTGACGCTGTGGGCCACAGGTGGACAGCAGTGACGGTGTGGGGCACAGATGGACAGCAGTGACGATGTGGACCACAGGTGGACAGTAGTGACGGTGTGGATCACTGGTGAACAGCAGTGACGGTGTGGACCACTGGTGGACAGCAGTGACGGTGTGGACCACAGGTGGACAGCAGTGACGGTGTGGACCACAGGTGGACAGCAGTGACGGTGTGGACCACAGGTGAACAGCAGTGACGCTGTGGACCACAGGTGAACAGCAGTGACGCTGTGGACCACAGGTGAACAGCAGTGACGCTGTGGACCACAGGTGAACAGCAGTGACGCTGTGGACCACAGGTGAACAGCAGTGACGCTGTGGACCACAGGTGAACAGCAGTGACGCTGTGGACCACAGGTGAACAGCAGTGACGCTGTGGACCACAGGTGAACAGCAGTGACGGTGTGGACCACAGTTGAACAGCAGTGACGCTGTGGGCCACAGGTGGACAGCAGTGACGTTGTGGGCCACAGATGAACAGCAGTGACGCTGTGGACCACAGGTGAACAGCAGTGACGCTGTGGACCACAGGTGAACAGCAGTGACGCTGTGGACCACAGGTGAACAGCAGTGACGGTGTGGACCACAGGTGGACAGTAGTGACGGTGTGGACCACAGGTGAACAGCAGTGACGGTGTGGACCACAGGTGGACAGCAGTGACGGTGTGGACCACAGGCGGACAGCAGTGACGGTGTGGACCACAGGTGGACAGCAGTGACGGTGTGGACCACAGGTGAACAGCAGTGACGGTGTGGACCACAGGTGGACAGCAGTGACGGTGTGGACCACAGGTGGACAGCAGTGACGGTGTGGACCACAGGTGGACAGCAGTGACGCTGTGGACCACAGGTGGACAGCAGTGACGGTGTGGACCACAGGTGGACAGCAGTGACGCTGTGGACCACAGGTGGACAGCAGTGACGCTGTGGACCACAGGTGGACAGCAGTGACGGTGTGGACCACAGGTGGACAGCAGTGACGCTGTGGACCACAGGTGGACAGCAGTGACGCTGTGGACCACAGGTGGACAGCAGTGACGGTGTGGACCACAGGTGGACAGCAGTGACGCTGTGGACCACAGGTGGACAGCAGTGACGCTGTGGACCACAGGTGGACAGCAGTGACGCTGTAGACCACAGGTGGACAGTAGTGACGCTGTGGACCACAGGTGGACAGCAGTGACGCTGTGGACCACAGGTGGACAGCAGTGACGCTGTGGACCACAGGTGGACAGCAGTGACGCTGTGGACCACAGGTGGACAGCAGTGACGGTGTGGACCAAAGGTGGACAGCAGTGACGCTGTGGACCACAGGTGGACAGCAGTGACGCTGTGGACCACAGGTGGACAGCAGTGACGGTGTGGACCACAGGTGGACAGCAGTGACGCTGTGGACCACAGGTGAACAGCAGTGACGCTGTGGACCACAGGTGAACAGCAGTGACGCTGTGGACCACAGGTGGACAGCAGTGACGCTGTGGACCACAGGTGAACAGCAGTGACGGTGTGGACCACAGGTGGACAGCAGTGACGCTGTGGACCACAGGTAGACAGCAGTGACGCTGTGGACCACAGGTGGACAGCAGTGACGCTGTGGACCACAGGTGGACAGCAGTGACGCTGTGGACCACAGGTGAACAGCAGTGACGGTGTGGACCACATGTGGACAGCAGTGACGCTGTGGACCACAGGTGGACAGCAGTGACGCTGTGGACCACAGGTGGACAGCAGTGACGGTGTGGACCACAGGTGGACAGCAGTGACGCTGTGGACCACAGGTGGACAGCAGTGACGGTGTGGACCACAGGTGGACAGCAGTGACGGTGTGGACCACAGGTGGACAGCAGTGACGGTGTGGACCACAGGTGGACAGCAGTGACGCTGTGGACCACAGGTGAACAGCAGTGACGCTGTGGACCACAGGTGGACAGCAGTGACGCTGTGGACCACAGGTGGACAGCAGTGACGCTGTGGACCACAGGTGGACAGCAGTGACGCTGTGGACCACAGGTGGACAGCAGTGACGCTGTGGACCACAGGTGGACAGCAGTGACGCTGTGGACCACAGGTGGACAGCAGTGACGGTGTGGACCACAGGTGGACAGCAGTGACGCTGTGGACCACAGGTGGACAGCAGTGACGGTGTGGACCACAGGTGGACAGCAGTGACGCTGTGGACCACAGGTGGACAGCAGTGACGCTGTGGACCACAGGTGGACAGCAGTGACGGTGTGGACCACAGGTGGACAGCAGTGACGCTGTGGACCACAGGTGAACAGCAGTGACGCTGTGGACCACAGGTGAACAGCAGTGACGCTGTGGACCACAGGTGGACAGCAGTGACGCTGTGGACCACAGGTGGACAGCAGTGACGCTGTGGACCACAGGTGGACAGCAGTGACGCTGTGGACCACAGGTGGACAGCAGTGACGCTGTGGACCACAGGTGGACAGCAGTGACGCTGTGGACCACAGGTGGACAGCAGTGACGGTGTGGACCACAGGTGGACAGCAGTGACGCTGTGGACCACAGGTGGACAGCATTGACGGTGTGGACCACAGGTGGACAGCAGTGACGCTGTGGACCACAGGTGGACAGCAGTGACGCTGTGGACCACAGGTGGACAGCAGTGACGGTGTGGACCACAGGTGGACAGCAGTGACGCTGTGGACCACAGGTGGACAGCAGTGACGGTGTGGACCACAGGTGGACAGCAGTGACGCTGTGGACCACAGGTGGACAGCAGTGACGCTGTGGACCACAGGTGGACAGCAGTGACGGTGTGGACCACAGGTGGACAGCAGTGACGCTGTGGACCACAGGTGGACAGCAGTGACGGTGTGGACCACAGGTGGACAGCAGTGACGGTGTGGACCACAGGTGGACAGCAGTGACGCTGTGGACCACAGGTGGACAGCAGTGACGGTGTGGACCACAGGTGGACAGCAGTGACGCTGTGGACCACAGGTGGACAGCAGTGACGGTGTGGACCACAGGTGGACAGCAGTGACGGTGTGGACCACAGGTGGACAGCAGTGACGCTGTGGACCACAGGTGGACAGCAGTGACGCTGTGGACCACAGGTGGACAGCAGTGACGGTGTGGACCACAGGTGGACAGCAGTGACGGTGTGGACCACAGGTGGACAGCAGTGACGCTGTGGACCACAGGTGGACAGCAGTGACGCTGTGGACCACAGGTGGACAGCAGTGACGCTGTGGACCACAGGTGGACAGCAGTGACGGTGTGGACCACAGGTGAACAGCAGTGACGGTGTGGACCACAGGTGGACAGCAGTGACGGTGTGGACCACAGGTGGACAGCAGTGACGGTGTGGACCACAGGTGGACAATACACAACCGTCAAGCAACACAACACAACACAACACAACACAACACAACACAACACAACACATCACAACACAACACATCACAACACATCACAACACAACACAACACAACACAACACAACACAACACAACACAACACAACACAACACATCACAACACAACACAACACAACACATCACAACACAACACAACACAACACAACACAACACAACACAACACAACACAACACATCACAACACAACACAACACAACACAACACAACACAACACAACACAACACAACACATCACAACACAACACAACACAACACATCACAACACAACACAACACAACACAACACAACACAACACAACACAACACAACACAACACAACACAACACAACACAACACAACACAACACAGCACAACACAACACAACACAACACAACACAACACAACACAACACAACACATCACAACACAACACAACACAACACAACACAACACAACACAACACAACACAACACATCACAACACAGCACAACACAACACATCACAACACAACACAACACAACACAACACAACACAACACAACACAACACATCACAACACATCACAACACAACACAACACAACACAACACAACACAACACAACACAACACAACACAACACAACACAACACATCACAACACAACACAACACAACACAACACAGCACAACACAACACAACACAACACAACACAACACAACACAACACAACACATCACAACACAACACAACACAACACATCACAACACATCACAACACAACACAACACAACACAACACAACACAACACAGCACAACACAACACAACACATCACAACACAACACAACACAACACATCACAACACAACACAACACAACACATCACAACACAACACAACACAACACATCACAACACAACATTGTATTGTAACAACGTTTAACTTATCAGAAAGTTTAAGTTCTCTTGTTCTGAGCGAAACGTCTTGAATGTAACAGATTTCGTTTTCTATTCGTGTCTTTGTCCACTACATGTCATCTTTCATTCTTCTTTGTGAATTATTCTCCTCTCAGTGCAAGTCCTGCCTTGCTTATCTATTATTCATGCACACACACACACACACACACACACACATACACACACACACACACACACACACACACACACACACACACACACACACACACACACACACACACACACACACACACACACACACACACACACACACACACACACACACACACACACACACACATACACACACACACACACACACACACACACACACACACACATACACACACACACACATACACACACACACACACACACACACACACACACACACACACACACACACACACACAATGGAGCCAGATAACATCTCTCCATGGGTATTGAGAGAGGGAGCAGAGGCGCTATTTGTACCCCTAACAACAATATTCAATACATCTATCGAAACAGTGAGATTGCCTGAGGCATGGAAGACAGCAAATGTAGTCTCAATCTTTAAAAAAGGAGACAGACATGAAGCATTAAACTACAGACCAGTGTCACTGACATGTATAGTATGCAAAATCATGGAGAAGATTATCAGGAGAAGAGTGGTGGAACGCCTAGAAAGGAACGATCTCATCAACAGCAGCCAACATGGTTTCAGAGACGGGAAATCCTGTGTCACAAACCTACTGGAGTTCTATGACATGGTGACAGCAGTAAGACAAGAGAGAGAGGGGTGGGTGGATTGCATTTTCTTGGACTGCAAGAAGGCGTTTGACACAGTTCCACACAAGAGATTGGTGCAAAAACTGGAGGACCAAGCAGGGATAACAGGGAAGGCACTACAATGGATCAGGGAATACTTGACAGGAAGACAGCAGCGAGTCATGGTACGTGGCGAGGTGTCAGAGTGGGCACCTGTGACCAGCGGGGTCCCACAGGGGTCAGTCCTAGGACTAGTGCTGTTTCTGGTATTTGTGAACGACATGACGGAAGGAATAGACTCTGAGGTGTCCCTGTTTGCAGATGACGTGAAGTTGATGAGAAGAATTCACTCGATCGAAGACCAGGCAGAACTACAAAGGGATCTGGACAGGCTGCAGACCTGGTCCAGCAATTGGCTCCTGGAGTTCAATCCCACCAAGTGCAAAGTCATGAAGATTGGGGAAGGGCAAAGAAGACCGCAGACGGAGTACAGTCTAGTGGGCCAGAGACTACAAACCTCACTCAAGGAAAAAGATCTTGGGGTGAGTATAACACCAGGCACATCTCCTGAAGCGCACATCAACCAAATAACTGCTGCAGCATATGGGCGCCTAGCAAACCTCAGAACAGCATTCCGACATCTTAATAAGGAATCATTCAGGACCCTGTACACCGTGTACGTTAGGCCCATATTGGAGTATGCGGCACCAGTTTGGAACCCACACCTAGCCAAGCACGTAAAGAAACTAGAGAAAGTGCAAAGGTTTGCAACAAGACTAGTCCCAGAGCTAAGAGGTATGTCCTAAGAGGAGAGGTTAAGGGAAATCAACCTGACGACACTGGAGGACAGGAGAGATAGGGGGGACATGATAACGACATACAAAATACTGAGAGGAATTGACAAGGTGGACAAAGACAGGATGTTCCAGAGATTGGACACAGTAACAAGGGGACACAGTTGGAAGCTGAAGACACAGATGAATCACAGGGATGTTAGGAAGTATTTCTTCAGCCACAGAGTAGTCAGTAAGTGGAATAGTTTGGGAAGTGATGTAGTGGAGGCAGGATCCATACATAGCTTTAAGCAGAGGTATGATAAAGCTCACGGCTCAGGGAGAGTGACCTAGTAGCGATCAGTGAAGAGGCGGGGCCAGGAGCTCGGACTCGACCCCCGCAACCTCAACTAGGTGAGTACAACTAGGTGAGTACACACACACACACACACACACACACACACACACACACACACACACACACACACACACACACACAGAGGGAGCAGAGGCGCTATGTGTACCCTTAACAACAATATTCAATACATCTATCGAAACAGGGAGATTGCCTGAGACATGAAAGACAGCAAATGTAGTCCCAATCTTTAAAAAAGGAGACAGACATGAAGCATTAAACTACAGACCAGTGTCACTGACATGTATAGTATGCAAAGTCATGGAGAAGATTATCAGGAGAAGAGTGGTGGAACACCTAGAAAGGAATGATCTCATCAACAGCAGCCAACATGGTTTCAGAGACGGGAAATCCTGTGTCACAAACCTATTGGAGTTCTATGACAAGGTAACAGCAGTAAGACAAGAGAGAGAGAGGGGTGGGTGGATTGCATTTTCTTGGACTGCAAGAAGGCGTTTGACAGTACCACACAAGAGATTAGTGCAAAAACTGGAGGACCAAGCAGGGATAACAGGGGAGGCACTACTATGGATCAGGGAATATTTGTCAGGAAGACAGCAGCGAGTAACGGTACGTGGCGAGGTGTCAGAGTGGGCACCTGTGACCAGCGGGGTCCCACAGGGGTCAGTCCTAGGACCAGTGCTGTTTCTGGTATTTGTGAACGACATGACGGAAGGAATAAACTCTGAGGTGTCACTGTTTGCAGATGACGTGAAGTTGATGAGAAGAATTCACTCGATCGAAGACCAGGCAGAACTACAAAGGGATCTGGACAGGTTGCAGACCTGGTCCAGCATTTGGCTCCTGGAGTTCAATCCCACCAAGTGCAAAGTCATGAAGATTGGGGAAGGACAAAGAAGACCGCAGACGGAGTACAGTCTAGGGGGCCAGAGACTACAAACCTCACTCAAGGAAAAAGATCTTGGGGCAAGTATAACACCAGGCACATCTCCTGAAGCGCACATCAACCAAATAACTGCTGCAGCATATGGGCCCCTTGCAAACATCAGAACAGCATTCCGACATCTTAATAAGGAGTCGTTCAGGACCCTGTACACCGTGTACGTTAGGCCCATATTGGAGTATGCGGCACCAGTTTGGAACCCACACCTAGCCAAGCATGTAAAGAAACTAGAGAAAGTGAAAAGGTTTGCCACAAGACTAGTCCCAGAGCTAAGAGGTATGTCCTACGAGGAGAGGTTAAGAGAAATCAACCTGACAACACTGGAGGACAGGAGAGATAGGGGGGACATGATAACGACTTACAAAATACTGAGAGGAATTGACAAGGTGGACAAAGACAGGATGTTCCAGAGACTGGACACAGCAACAAGGGAATACAGTTGGAAGCTGTAGACACAGATGAATCACAGGGATGTTAGGAAGTATTTTTTCAGCCACTGAGTAGTCAGGAAGTGGAATAGTTTAGGAAGAGATGTAGTGGAGGCAGGATCCATACATAGCTTTAAGCAGAGGTACGATAAAGCTCATGGTTCAGGGAGAGTGACCTAATGGCGACCAGTGAAGAGGCGGGGCCAGGAGCTTGGACTCGACCCCTGCAACCTCAACTAGGTGAGTACAACTAGGTGAGTACACACACACACACACAAGGTGATAGGCGAGGGAGACATGACCCAGGTGGCAAATTTTCGGAGAATCGGGTGGTTCACAAAGAAAAGGAATCGGCCTCTCAAAGTAATTTTCAAGGCAGAATCATCCCGAACCATGATCCTGTAAGAGAAAGCACGGCTGAGAGGCAAGCAGGAGTTCATGAGTGTGTACCTCGATCGAGACAGAACACAGGAGGAAAGGATGATACTGAAAGAGAGAGTGCAAAAACGGAAGGAGGAATGGGAGGAAATGACGAAGAGCAGAATAACCCAGGAACCGGTGGAAGGACAAGCACACCCCCCAGAAACACCTGCAGAAATACTCCAGCCATGACACCCCCAAGGCAACTGGACAATCCAAACCGACCATCACACACCCATCCCTCTGTTCCCCCACCCCACACCACAAACCCTACCCCTACAGCAACCCCCTATGGGGGCTCTTCCTCCACCTCCACTGCAACCCCCACAGGCCCCCACCAGGGCTTCTGCTCTCCCAACCCTAGTATTCCCCCAAGACCACAGTTACAGTATTAGAACAGAAGTTGAAGGTTTGGTACACAAATGTGGATGGATTAATGAATAAACATGGGGAATGGCAAGAAAGAGTCAATGACTAAGTCCCCAGACATCATAGCAGTTACAGAAACAAAACTCACGGAGACAATAACAGATGCAATCTTCCCACCAGGATACCAGATCATGAGGAAAAATAGAAGGGGCAGAGGGGGAGGAGGGGTTGCTCTGTTCATAAAAAAACGATGGAAATTCGAGAAAATGGGAGGCATAGACGAGACAGGAGAAAGGGACTACATAGTAGGTACACTTGAGTCTGGGGAGCACAAGGTGGTCAATGCAGTGATGTATAATCCACCACAGAACTGCAGGAGGCCAAGAGAGAAATATGAAGAGAACAACAGAGGAATGGTGGACACACTTGCTGAGGTGGCAAGAAGAGCTCACTCCAGCAGAGCAAAGTTGCTGGTTATGGGGGATTTCAACCACAGGGAGATTGACTGGGAAAACCTGGAGCCACATGGGGGTCCCGAAACATGGAGTGCCAAGATGTTGGATGTGGTACTGGAAAACCTCATGCACCAACATGTTAAGGACACTACCAGAGTGAGAGGGGAGGATGAACCAGCAAGATTGAACCTTGTGTTCACCCTGGGCAGTTCAGACATTGAGGATATCACATATGAGAGTCCCCTAGGAGCTAGTGACCACGTGGTTCTGTGCTTTGAATACATAGTAGAGTTGCAAGTGGAGAGAGTAACAGGAGTTGAATGGGAAAAGCCTGACTATAAAAGAGGGGACTACATAGGGTTGAGGAACTTCCTGCAGGAGGTTCCGTGGGACAGAGAACTGGCAGGAAAGCCTGTAAATGAAATGATGGAATATGTAACAACAAAATGCAAGGAGGCAATGGAAAGGTTTATTCCTAAGGGCAACAGAAACAATGGGAAGACCAGAACTAGCCCCTGGTTTACCCGACGGTATAAGGAGGTAAAAACAAAGTGCAATAGAGAATGGAAAAAGTACAGAAGGCAGAGAACACATGAAAATAGGGAGATCAGTCGCAGAGCCAGGAACGAGTATGCACAGGTAAGGAGGGAGGCTCAGTGACAGTATGAAAATAACATAGCATCGAGAATCAAGACTGACCCGAAACTGTTGTATAGCCACATCAGGAGGAAGACAACAGTCAAAGACCAGGTGATCAGGCTGAGTAAAGAAGGTAGGGAACTCACAAGAAACGATCACGAGGTACGTGAGGATCTCAACATGAGATTTAAGGAAGTATTTACAGTAGAGAAAGGAGTGGCTCTGAGAAGACAGAACAGAGGGGAACATCAACAGGGAATATACCAACAGGTGCTGGATGACATACAAACAACGGAGGCGGAGGTGCAGAAGCTAAGTGTCCTCAATACCTCAAAGGCGAGGGGTGTGGACAACATCTCCCCTTGGGTCCTTAGAGAAGGAGCAGAGATGCTGTGCATGCCACTAACCACAATCTTCAATATATTCCTTGGAATTGGGCAACTACCTGAAGTATGGAAGATGGCAAATGTAGTCCCCATATTTAAGAAAGGAGACAGAAACGAGGTACTAAACTACAGACCTGTGTCTCTAACATGTAAAGTATGCAAAGTCATGGAGAAGAAAATCAGGACAGATTCATGGAAAACAAATCCTTTGTCACAAACCTTCTGGAGTTTTATGACAAGGTAACAGAAGTAAGGCACGAGAGGGAGGGGTGGGTTGATTGCATTTTCCTGGACTGCAGGAAGGCCTTCGACACAGTTCCTCACAAGAGATTAGTGCAGAAGCTGGAGGATCAGGAGCATATAACAGGAAGGGCACTGCAATGGATCAGAGAATACCTGACAGGGAGGGAACAACGAATCATGGTACGTGATGAGGTATCACAGTGGGCGCCTGTGACGAGCGGGGTCCCAGAGGGGTCAGTCCTAGGACAAGTGCTATTTCTGATATATGTGAATGACATGATGGAAAAGATAGATTCTGAAGTGTCCCTGTTTGCAGATGATGTGAAGCTAATGAGAAGGATCAAATCGGATGAGGATCAGGCAGGACTACAAAGAGACCTGGACAAGCTGGACATGTGGTCCAGCAACTGGCTTCTCGTATTCAACCCTGCCAAATGCAAAGTCATGAAGATTGGGGAAGGGCAAAGAAGACCGCAGACAGATTACAGGCTAGGTGGACAAAGGCTGCAAACCTCATTCAAGGAGAAAGATTTTGGGGTGAACATAACACCGAGCACGTCTCCGGAAGCACACATCAACCAGATAACTGCTGCAGCCTATGGGCACCTGGCAAACCTGAGAATAGCGTTCCTATACCTTAGCAAGGAATCGTTCAAGACACTGTACACTGTGTACGTCAGACCCATACTGGAGTATGCAGCACCAGTTTGGAACCCACACCTGGTCAAGCATGTCAAGAAATTAGAGAAAGTACAAAGGTTTGCTACAAGGCTAGTTCTGGAGCTAAGGGGAATGTCCTACGAAGAAAGGTCGAGGGAAATCGGACTGACGACACTGGAGGACAGGAGGGTCAGGGGAGACATGATAACAGCATACAAAATAATGCATGGAATAGACAAGGTGGACAGAGACAGGATGTTCCAGAGAGGGGACACAGAAACAAGGGGTCACAATCGGAAGCTGAAGACTCAGACGAGTCACAGGGATGTTAGGAAGTATTTCTTCAGTCTGAGAGTCGTCAGGAAGTGGAATAGCCTAGCAAGTGATGTAGTGGAGGCAGGAACCATACATAGTTTTAAGACAAGGTATGATAAAGCTCAGGAAGCAGAGAGAGAGAGGACCTAGTAATGATCAGTGAAGAGGCTGAGCCAGGAGCTGACTCTCGACCCCTACAACCACAATCAGGTGAGTACAATTAGGTGAGTACACACACACACACACACACACACACACACACAAGCTCACTACCCTTTTCCCCTCCTTGCCTCCTCCCCCCTTCTCCCCACAACAAACACCCCGTCCACACAGCACTCTTGGCATAAGCTCTTCCTGCTGTTGAAAAGAAACATGGTACACCAGAAACACGGACGGAGAACCAGAGGAATGGTGGATGAAGCGAGGGGTGTACCTGGGAGAGAAGACTGGGAGGCAGAGCTCACGCGAAGAGAGGAGGAGTGGAGGAGTGCGGGAGAAGGCTGGAAGAACTCGGCAAGAAAATGGAAGAGAAAATAGCTGAGGAGAGCAGGAAATAGGAATTACAAATCACAGCAGCTGAAGCTATGATACAGAGCTTAGTAGAAGAACTAAAAAGACTGAAATAGCCTAAAGAACCAAAGGACAGTACAGCCATTACACCAAGAACTACTACATCAGTCACCAATGAGGGGACAGTAAGAAACAAAGGAGATATACTGTATGCGATGACTCTATCGGACTCAAAGGGGGCCTGGGAAAAGGCAGGGAGAACAGCAGGAACTAACGAAGGGACTAAAGACAATAAAGGAGCTAGACTATACACAGAGGTTCTAACGGACATCTGCCATGTCCAGGAACAGATAAGCACAGGGGCACCAGATAGGGAAGAGACAGTAGGAAGCAATGCATCAATGGCAGGAACTAATTCGTGTCAGAGGATGCTCAGGGAAGCACAGTGGGAGGACGAAACAGAGAGGGCCGTTTTTGTCTATGGGCTCCAAGAAGTAGATGGGGAAACTTACGAGGCAAGGAAACAAGAGGAGATAAAAAACGATTGAAAGCATCATGAAAGCAATAGGAGAGGACGACATGACCCAGCTGACAAATTTTTTGGAGAATTGGGTGGTTTGCGAGAGGAAAAAAGCGTCCAGTCAAAGTGATTTTCAAGGTAGAGTCAGCTCGAAATCGGATCCTGCAGGAGAAAGCGCACCTAAGGGACAACCAGGAGTTCCAGAATGTATACCTCGACAGAGACAGAACACAAGAAGAAAGGATGATACTGAAAGAGAGGGCGCAATGTCGCAAGGAGGAATGGGAGGCAAGGAAGGTGGAGAGCAGGAGAAATCAGGCCCAGGTGGAAGAACAAACACAACCCCCTCCAGAATCACCCACAGAAGAAACACAACCATAGCAATCTCCCTCAGTGCAAACCCCACCCCACAGAAACCCACAGTAATCCATACATCCCCCTCTGCACAAACCCCACCCCCAAAGTACCCCACAGTAACCCACACATTCCCCTCAGCACAAACCCCACCCCCACAGAAACCCACTTTGTACCCTCTATCCTCATCCCCCTCACCACAACCCCCACCCCCACTGTAACCCCCCATAGGACCTCTCCCCATCCTCCTCACCCCCACCCCCACTAAAACCACCCACAGGCCCTCTGCCTCCACCTACCACACCACAGACCCCACCCCCACAGCAAGCCCCTATAGGCCCCTGCCGAGGACACCTGCTCCCCCTAACCCACCTGTCTCCCCAGACCACAGCTATTGAAAAGAAGTTGAAGGTTTGGTACATTAACGAGGATGGAATAACGATTAAATGTGAGGAGTGGCATGAAAGAATCAAGGAGATGTCCCCAGACATCGTAGCAGTTACAGAAACAAAACTCACTGGGATAATAACAGATGCAATCTTTGCACCCAGATATCAGATCCTGAGGAAGGATAGAAGGAGCAGAGGGGGGGAGGGGTTGCACCACTAATTAAAAACCGGTGGGGTTATCAAGAAATGGAAGGAATGGACGAGATTGGAGAAAGGGATTACATAGTAGGTACAGTTCAGTCAGGGGAACACAAGGTAGTCATTGCAGTGATGTATAACCCACCACAGAACTGCAGCAGGCCAGGAGACGAATATGATGAGTGCAACAGAGCAATGGTGGACACACTACCTGAGGTAGCAAGAAGGGCTCACTCGAGTAGAGCAAAGTTACTGGTCATGGGATACTTCAATCGCAAGAGATTGATTGGGAAAACCTGGAGCCACGTGGGGGTCCCGAAACATGGAGAACCAAGATGATGGATGTGGTGCTGGCAAATCTCATGCACCAACATGTTAGGGACATGACCAGAGATAGAGAGGAGGATGAACCAACAAGACCGGACCTTGTGTTCACCCTGAGTAGCTCAGACATTAAGCACATCACATATGAAAGGCCCCTTGGAGCTAGTGACCACATGGATATGAGATTTGAATACATCGTGGAGCTAAAAATGGAGAGGGTAACAAGAGTAGAAAGGGAAAAACCAAACTATAAAAGGGGGGACTATACAGGAATGAGGACCTTCCTGCAGGAGGTTCAGTGGGAACAGGAGTTGGTAGGAAAATCAGTTAACGAAATGATGGACTTTGTAACAACAAAATGCAAGGAGGCAGAGGACAGGTTTGTTCCCAAGGGTAACAGAAATAATGGGAAGGACAGAGAACTCAGGAAAATAAAGAGACTAGCCGACGAGCCAGAAACGAGTATGCACAGATAAGGAGGGAGGCGCAGCGGCAGTATGAAAATGACATAGCATCGAAAGTCAAGTCTGACCTGATACTACTTTACAGCCACATCAAGAGGAAGAAAACAGTCAAGGACCAGGTAATCAGGCTGAGGAAAGAAGGTGGGGAGCTCACAAGAAACGACCAAAAAGTATGTGAGGAGGTCAGCATGAGATTTCAGGAAGTATTTACAGTGGAGGCTGAAGGGACACTGGGAAGACAAAACAGTGGGGTACATCAACAAGGGATATACCAACAAGTGTTGGATGAATTACACACAACTGAGGAGGAGGTGGAGAAGCTCCTAAGTGACCTTGATACCTCAAAGACGGTGGGACTAGACAACATCTCTCCGTGGGTCCTTAGAGAGGGAGCAGAGACACTAAGTGTGCCACTAACCAAAATCTTTAACACTTCCCTTGAAACTGGGCAACTACCTGAGGTATGGAAGATGGCAAATGTAGTCCCCATCTTTAAGAAAGGAGACAGAAATGAAGAACTAAATTATAAACCAGTGTCACTGACGTGTATAGTATGCAAAGTCATGGAGAAGATTATCAGGAGGAGAGTGGTGGAGCACCTGGAGCGGAACAAGATTATAAATGACAGCCAGCACGGATTCATGGAAGGCAAATCCTGTGTCACAAACCTACTAGAGTTTTATGACAAGGTAACTGAAGTAAGAAATGAGAGGGAGGGGTGGGTTAATTGCATTTTCTTGGACTGCAAGGAGGAACTCGACACAGTTCCTCACAAGAGATATTACAAAAGCTAGAGGAACAGGCACATATAACAGGAAGGGCACTGCAATGGATCAGAGAATACCTGACAGTGAGGCAACAACGAGTCATGGTACGTGACGAGGTGTTAGAGTGGACGCCTGTGACAAGTGGGGTTCCACAGGGGTCAGTCCTAGGACCTGTGCTGTTTTTGGTATATGCGAATGACATAACGGAAAGGATAGACTCAAAAGTGTCCTTGTTTGTAGATGATGTGAAGTGTGATGTGAGGAGAATCAAATCGGTCGAGGATCAGGCAGGACTACAAAGAGACCTGGACAGGCTACAAGCCTGGTCGAGGAACTGGCTCCTTGAATTTAACCCTGCCAAATGCAAATTCATGAATATCGGGGAAGGGCAAAGAAGACCACAGACACAGTATAGTCTAGGAGGCCAAAGACTGCAAACCTCATTCATGGAAAAAAATCTTGGGGTGAGTATAATACAGAGCACATCTCCTGAGACGCATATTAGTCAGATAATTGCTGCAGCATACGGGTGTCTGGCAAATTTAAGGATAACGTTCCGATAACTCAGTAAGGAATCGCTAAAGACTCTGTACACCATCTACGTCAGGGTCATACTGGAGTATGCAGCACTAGTTTGGAATCCACACCTGGTCAAGCACGTCAAGAAATTAGAAAAAGTGCAAAGGTTTGCAACAAAACTAGTCCCAGAGCTAAGGGGATTGTCCTACGAAGAAAGGTTAACGGAAATTGGCCTGACGACACTGGAGGAGAGGAGGATCAGAAAGACATAATAACGACATATAATATACTGCGCAGAGTAGATAAGGTGGGCAAAGACAGGATGTTCCAGAGATGGGACACAGAAACAAGAGGTCACAATTGCAAGTTGATGACTCAGATGAGTCAAAAGAATGTTAGGAAGTATTTCTTCAGTCATAGAGTTGTCAGGCAGTGGAATAGCCTAGAAAGTGACGTAGTGGAGGCGGGAACCATACATAGTTTTAAGGCGAGGTATGATAAAGCTCATGGAGCAGGGAGAGAGAGGACCTAGTAGCAATCAGTGAAGAGGCGGGGCCAGGAGCTATGAATCGACCCCTGCAACCACAAATAGGTGAGTACACATACACACACACACACACACACGCACACACACACACACATTGTACGTGATGAGGTATCACAGTGGGCACCTGTGACGAGCGGGGCCCAACAGGGGTCTGTCCGAGGGCCAGTTGTATTTTTGGCATATGTGAATGACATGAAGGAAGGGATAGACTCAGAAGTGTCCCTGTTCGCAGATGATGTGAAGTTAATGAGGAGAATTAAATCAGATGATGGTCAAGGAAGGACTTCAAAGAGACCTGGACAGGCTGGACACCTGGTCCGGCAACTTGCTTCTCGAATTTACCCATGCCAAATGCAGGGTCATGAAGATCAGGGAAGGGCAAAGAAGACCGCAGACAGAGTATAAGCTGGGTGGCCAAAGACTGCAAACCTCGCTCAAGGACAAAGATGAGTGTGACACCGAGCACGTCTCCGGAGGCACACATCAACCAGATAACTGCTGCAGCATCTAGGCGCCTGGCAAACCTGAGAATAGCGTTCCGATACCTTAGTAAGGAATCGTTCAAGACACCGTACACTGTGCATGTCAGGTCCATACTGGAGTATACAGCACCAGTTTGGAACCCACACCGGGTCAAGCACGTCAAGAAATTAGAGAAAGTGAAAAGGTTTGCAATATGACTCAGTGATCAGCGAGCCACTGCCCACTCTAAGGGTCGACAATCCAAATGTATTCTTTATGAACGAAACGAAAAATTTGGTCATCACAAAAATCTCGGATATTATTCTAACTCCACAAGACTTTGAAGAGGCAATTAATGACATGCCCATGCACTCTGCCCCAGGCCCAGACTCGTGGAACTCCGTGTTCATCAAGAATTGCAAGAAGCAACTATCCTGTGCCTTCAGCATTTTATGGAGAGGGAGCATGGACACAGGGGTCATCCCACACACACTAAAAACAACAGACATAGCCCCACTCCACAAAAGTGGCAGTAAAGCAATTGCAAAGAACTACAGACCGATAGCACTAACATCCCATATCATAAAAATCTTTGAGAGGGTTCTAAGAAGCAAGATATCCATCAATTACACAACCCAGGGCAACACGGGTTTAGAGCAGGTCGCTCCTGCCTGTCCCAGCTACTGGACCACTATGACAAGGTCCTGGATGCTGTAGAGGATAAACAAAATACAGATGTATTATACACAGACTTTACAAAAGCTTTCGACAAGTGTGACCATGATGTAATAGCACACAAAATGCTGGATAAAGGAATAACTGGAAAAGTTGGTAGATGGATCTATAACTTCCTGACAAATAGAACACAAAGAGTAATAGTAAACAGAGTAAAGTCCCAGGCAGCCATGGTAAAAAGCTCTGTTCCACAAGGCACAGTACTCGCTGCCATTCTATTCCTCATCCTCATTTCTGACATAGAGAGAGATGTACGCCATAGCTCCGTGTCTTCCTTTGTGGATGACACCCGGATCACCATGGCAGTGACCTCCATCGAAGACACTGCGAGACTCCAAGCGGACATCAACCAAATCTTTGAATGGGCCACTCAAAACAACATGAAGTTCAACGAAGAGAAATTTCAACTACTCAAATATGGAAAACTTGAATAAATTAAAAATGTGTCAGGGTATACCACAAATTCTAATCATACAATAGAGCGGAAAAGTAATGTGAAGGACCTGGGAGTGATAATGTCAGAGGATCTCGCCTTCAAAGACCACAACAATGTATCTACCTCATCCGCTTGGAAAATGATACGATGAATAATGAGAACCTTCAAAACTAGGGATGCCAAGCCCATGATGTTTCTCTTCAAATCGCTTGTGCTCTCTAGGCTGGAATACTGCTGTACACTAACGACCCCCTTCAAGGCTGGCGACATTGCAGACCTGGAGAGTGTACATAGAACTTTCACGGCACACATAAGTACGATAAGGCACCTGAACTACTGGGAACGGTTGAGGGTCCTTGATCTGTATTCCCTGAAACGCAGGCGAGAGAGATACATGATAAAATACACTTGGAAGGTCCAGGAGGGTTTGGTACCAAACCTGCACTCGAAAATCACTCCATATGAAAGCAAAAGACTCGGCAGGAGATGCAACATTTCCCCGATGAAAAGCAGGGGCACCAACAGTAACAGCCTGGTTGATCAGACCCTGATCCACCATGAGGCCTGGTCTCAGACAGGGCCACGGGGGCGTTGACCCCCGAAACCCTCTCCAGGTAAACTCCAGGTAAGATTAGTTCCAGAGTTAAGGGGAATGTACTACGAAGAAAGGTTAAGGGAAATCAGCCTGACGACACTGGAGGACAGGAAAGTTAGGGAGACATGATAACGATATACAAAATACTGCGTGGAATAGACAAGGTGGACAGACACAGGATGTTCCAGAGATGGGACACAGAAACAAGGGGTCACACTTGGAAGATGAAGACACAGATGAATCACAGGGATGTTAGGAAGCATTTCTTCAGCCACAGAGTAGTCAGGAAGTGGAATAGTTTGGCAAGCGATATATTGGAGGCAGGATCCATTCATAGCTTTAAGAAGAGGTATGATAAAGCTCATGGATCATGAAGGGTGACCTAGTAGCGACAAGTGAAGAGGCGGGGCCAGGAGCTGTGACTCGACCCCTGCAACCACAACTAGGTTAGTACAACTAGATGAGTACACACACACACACACACACACACACTCACACACACACGCACACACACACACACACACACACACACACACACACACACACACACACACACACACACACACACACACACACACACACACACACACACACACACACACACACACACACATAGACTCTGAGGTGTCCCTGTTTGCAGATGACGTGAAGTTGATGAGAAGAATTCACTCGATCGAAGACCAGGCAGAACTACAAAGGGATCTGGACAGGCTGCAGACCTGGTCCAGCAATTGGCTCCTGGAGTTCAATCCCACCAAGTGCAAAGTCATGAAGATTGGGGAAGGGCAAAGAAGGCCGCAGACGGAGTACAGTCTAGGGGGTCAGAGACTACAAACCTCACTCAAGGAAAAAGATCTTGGGGTGAGTATAACACCAGGCACATCTCCTGAAGCGCACATCAACCAAATAACTGCTGCAGCATATGGGCGCCTAGCAAACCTCAGAACAGCATTCCGACATCTTAATAAGGAA